>NW_027515072.1:0-182500 GCF_048772815.1 Callospermophilus lateralis | reverse complement strand
TATTTCCAAGTTGGCAAGTAACTTCCCAAACATTCAGTCTTATTTTTCACCAGTTTTGAATTGGGTAGACTGGGAAAATATCACAGTGTGTACCAGTGCATTAATTTGGAAAAGGATAGTAAATCATAGTATGGTATCTGTTGACAGAACAAGATGTAAAGATATAAAATTTTGTGAATTGTAACTTAAAATTGTACCATAATTTTCAACATCCAAACCTTAAAATTATGGTTAAAATGCCTTAGGCCTGAGGTGTCTGCTCAGAATAGCAGTTTTTCCCTGCTCCTTCCAGACCTCAGCCAGGCCTTATGTTGAAATGCAAATGAAAGAAGCCTACTAGCTCAGTAGGAGACTGATCTGAGGCCTAAGGGGGGGGGGAGAAAAAATTACATTGTATGGTATTTACTAATAACTGCCCAGTCACTTTTTCTAGGACTCTTATTTTTTTCCTTAGATTCTGTATTGTTTTTAACTCATGATTTTGATCCTACAGACCTAGGTTAATGTTTTTCTGGTCAGTTCTATCTTTGACCAACAGTGGAGTTTCTGAAACATTGCAATGGAGATTTCACCTGCGAAAAGCTACAAGGCCTTTACTATAATTATGTGTGCACACTCTTTTTATGTGTTGTATGTGTATATATACATATGTCCGTATATCATGTATATTATATACAAATTAACATACATAAGGAGCGCTCATAAAAAAAGGAGCACTCACAAAAACAAATTTTAAAAAGCGGATCCAAAGATCTTTAATTTATGTGATTTAAATGGTTCACTTTAAATTGGATAAACAGATAAAAATAAATGTCTTTAAATTTAAGCTTACATGTTTTTCTAGGTGTTCAAAAATCTAATAAAATATTAATGTCAACAAAAGGTCTAATATGCCTTGGTTCTAGGACTTTTCCTTCAACAAAAAAATGGTCTACACTGTTCAATACTTTTGTCTAATATTTTGATAAATAAATAAATTAAATTTGATATTTGATTACTCATTCATGAGTATTCTTGTTAGATATGTTATTGATTTACTAAGGTCTGTATAAGTTTGTTCTAAAGTCTGTATAAGATTGTAAAAATCAGTCATGTGTAAAAGACACAAAAATTTCTTAAAACATACGTTTACCAATAACATTGTGTTTATTAAGTTTTATTTTTCTAGAGCAAGCAACCATAAATATTAAACAACTTATTAAATACGATCTGTTATTTTAGAGCACTGTACTGCCATTTCTTTAAAAGCTAAACTTGGTTAATGTAGAAACATCAATGCAATTATGATGCTATTAATGTGCTCATGTCTTCCAGGAATACAAGTCTCTAAGGTAGAAACTTTAAAAGAGCATTATGTGAACCTGGTGTTCTGAAGTTGTATGGTAAAAAAAAATATATTGGGCATTTATTTACATTTTATCAATAAGATATGTAAACTTTTATGTTACTTTTTACATTGGGGAACAATTTGAATGTATTTTTATGTTAATGAGAGCCTTAGCTATGAAAAGGATAAAACTTTCAGCGTTTATTTTATTCATGTTTTAAATGTTATATTATATGGTGTTAACTAATGTTCATGTGACCTCAAACAATTAATGTTAACTTTTTAAACTGATATTTAAAAACAAAGATCATCTTTAGAACTAAAACACTTAAGATTTATAAAGAGCCCTGCCTTACTTGAGATAAGGCTCTGTGTCCCAACTTACTACATGTGAGAATGACTACGAAAGCAGTGGGTCAGATGTTATTTCATTTAAAGTTACATTCAAAAGTTCTTTTTTTTTCATATCAAGATTATTAGGATCTCAAACAAGAAATATAATAAATAACTCAGCCTAAAAATTCAGGGTAGCTATTACACGAACTAAGTATATTTACTCTTGTTAATTTTATTTTGTAATTTCCTTATAAGTGATCTAAAGATTCCCTGTTAGTGTTTTACAGAAGTGTTGCTTTAAGAACACAACATGGGTTAATTAAAGATAACAAGTCATCACCAAAAGACAGACAGAAAAATACAAATCCCAATTAATAAAAAGATAAATAATTTTAAATTACAGACATTAAAGCCCAGTACTCTTAATATAAGGCTGCTAAAATTTATTTGCTGGATGTTTAAAATTAGGATTTAAAATTAAAGTTAAATGAAAAGGGCCAAGAAAACCAATATTTGATTCTTGCCCTCTGAGTCAGTCTGTATCCAGGGAACAGGGGACTTCCCTAAAGAGCTTTGCAACTCTGAGCCACTGGAGAACAGAAAGCGAATCAGTGCATTTTCTATGAAGAAGACAGTCATCAGAGAAGGGAGACATCCCTGATGCTTCCGAGGGAAGCCACAGGGTCAAGCAAGACCTGGACACACCTAGCGAAAATGGCACTAGCAGAACTGAGAAGCTGCTCTCAAGTTTCCCCAGGAATGACTCCCGTAAAAGCTCAGCTGACTGTTCATAATAGATAGAAACAAAAGTCAGTTTGACTGCTTCATCTTAAACATTTAGGAAAGACAGTTAAACGCAAAATACAGCCATTCCTGGGCATTTTAAATAATAACAGTAATAATAATATTTTAAGGTATACACTTTATGTTAGCCTCCCAAAATAAATAAGACTGGAGGCTACAAAAAAGGGTTCTCAGAGAGGAATGCCTGATAACTATAAAAAGAGACTATCAAGAGGAGCTGCCAGAGGCAGAAGTTTTTAGTTTAAGGCCTACAGATATTCCTAACCTACACAGGTAATATTGGAGTTTGCTAGTACAATTATCCAGCCTTGAGTAACAGAATTAAGGGTTTCTCTATTAGACACAGAGGTCATACTAGTAAAAGAATTTTGCAGGATCAGATGGTATTAAATTATAACACTGTATTTTATGGGGAGGGACAACTGTAACCCTAAATGTTAAATATTAAGTTGACAGTCCTGATAACTGGGGATATTTAAGACTGGTGAGGGAACTTCTATACAGTGACATGTTCCAGCTGCTGCAACATTTATTCAGTACTCATGTATTTTGTTTCTCTCATAGAAGAACCCATCCCCAGATGACTTTACAACCTGTACTTCCCCAACCAGACTTCAAACCGAACTGACTTCGAAAAGGCAACTCATGTCTCTCAGACCGTACCCCCTCACGTCACCCTCTCTCAGCTCGGAAGAAGTCAAAATGAGTGACGCCTCGCTTCTTACTACAATGGAGCCAAAAATAAATAGACTATCAATATAAGTAATTAATTAAGTCAGTAAAATCAGGGAGACCGGTTTTGGGTGAGTTCAAAAAATGGGGAGACTGTTACCTGAGGAATTAAATTTCCCTCAGTGCTCGTCCCCTACCCTATCAAAGATTTGAAAGGGACACATTAGAAAATGGGGGAATGATAGACCCAACCTGATATTTTATTTAAATTGGAGCCATCTTGACACAAAGCCATGAAAAGATAATTTTGGCTTAACTATAAATTACAGCAATTTCTGAACCTGCTTTGAATGCCTGCCCATGCCTTGAACTCACCCATGCATGGCTCTCTGACCAGATAACAGCCCTCTCTGAAACTTTATTTACACCTCATAAATATTGGCCTTCCCTGGCCAGACGACACTCTCTGAGGCTCTAATGGTTCTCATAAATTCTGATGTTGGGGCCAGCAAAAAAAAAAAAAATGTAAACTATCGTTAGTGTGATGCTTGTCAGAGTTCTGTTATCTGTAACCACCCTTTTCTGTAACATTCTGCGCTATAAAGCCATTCTGTAGGAAAGGTGGGGTTGCTCTCTTGTTCCCGCGGTTTTGGGAGGGAGACACAGCCTGGGTGGTGGAAATAATAAGTTTGTTTTAATTTGATTTTAATTGGAGTCAGTGGTCTTTTCTTGCGTCCTGGTCTAAAAGGTAAACACTCCACCAACATGGAGCTCTGCCTGCCTAAAGACTACTTGAGAAACTGCCTCTGAGGATGGGCACTTGACATATATGTTGTTGTCAGGAGCTTTAGCTTCCATTCTAAGGAGACCATTAAAGCTGAGTCTGCATCTATGTGACCTGGAGGACATTGTTTCTTATTTTCCAAATAACATGAGGCAGCAGTGCTGACTTCTCTCTTTGTAGGTAAACTGTGGCCATTGAAAGCTAAGTGTCTCCGCATGTGGACTGTGAAGCCATTTGGTCATCCTCCACTTTTCATGGTGTTTCTTGCTGCTGCACTTGGAGTTTGGTATTTGCTTCACAAAATACAAGGAGTTCAACTGGGACACAGTGCTGGAGGGAGTCCTGTCACGTGTGGTGGGTCAGGGTCTGCAGGAGAATGCACCAACCAGGCTTCTATTCCACATAGCTTGTCCCCTTAACCATAGCAACCTGATTCTGAACATTGCCCTGAAACATCTCCATATAACAAGATGCCTTTTATGGAGAGGATTCAGACATATACGTGATTCCTGTCTGCACCATGTCAGCCACAAGCCATTTGGAAGTCAATGACAGATCCACATGGCTTGACAAGAGATGCTTTATCACACACCTGCACATCACAGCTCTGGGCCCACTACTCAGCAGCCTCCAACATACTGGTATCTGTGTTATACACCGTTTTCATGAAACCCAGTCAATCAAGGCACTGTCTGGTACCCTCATGATCAGCAACAGGACATCCAAAGATTCTCCAGGGCCACCTGGTAATGGGAATTTCAAAAATTTCATGGCATTTATCTAGCCATTTTTCAAGGATGAATTTGGGGAAACTGTGGGTTTAAATTCATTCAGGAACCATTAAATTTTGAAGAAGCACATTTCAAGGAAAGCTCTGGTGAACTCTCAGAGGCAAGGCTTCCCAAAGAGTGGCCCAAAGGACACATGAAGCCAGGCCCATTGAGGTCTCCAATGTAAGGTCCATGTATGTTTTGACTCTCAACTATGGCGGCCAATCTTTCAGAATAAAGTCATGTGATATCCAGGCTGAGTTTGACAGTACTCTTTGGAAAGCCACCCTTTTCTATATCTCAGTTTTCAAGGGTGAATCTCATGCATGGCCACCTAAAATCCCAACACAATTCATGGCAATACTTCTCTGAGGTCAGTTCCATTACTCAGTCTCTATGGGAAATCACACCATAGTTCAAGCTCAGGTGGACCCAGGCATCTTTACCAACCACCACACAGCTGACCACAATTAAAACCAAAACACTCCCACATGGCCCTCATCTTCTTCCACATATACACTCATCATAACCTCTGGCTGGAGGTTTCCATGAGGGGCACAGCCCAAGACACTGTCCAAAATAAGCACACTTGCGCCTCATTTGCCTAAAGTCAGCTTGGCCTGGACACCCTTCCTGTGAACAAAGAGTGATCAATTAGTCCTGCTCTATAACTGCTCCGCTTCTCCAATTTGAGGCCTACTGACTGTCTGGTATAGATTCTTCATGAGAATTTGTGTCATGAGAAAACTCAAGCACCTATCGGCTAGCCTCTAGAGGGCTTTGAAGAACTCATTTGACCCAAAGAATTCCTATTTTCACTTGATGGAGGTCAGGAAGGTTACAAAAGATGGCGAGACACTTCATCCACAAAGACTGCTCTTTTGGCCATTTTGGTTATGAATTCACACTTGGAAACTTTCTTTAGATGCATCAGATGCTGACAATCTAAGCCACTGCCTCACAAAGGGCCAAGAGGCTGATTCAGCCACATCCCTTTCCAAAGCAATTAAGCAAAGAGTCACAGGTGATGCCCATTCATTTCCGTTTGTAAACTGTTTTCTTCAGGCTTCACAAAGGGGTGGCCTGAGGCAAAGACCTTCCTGACATTCAGGACAACAGAACAATAGGTAAGCAAAAAGCCCAAAGCAGTGTTTCTCCACTGAGACTTTACTGGTCACACAGAATTCTGAGTTTTTGAGATGCTCCCATTCCCTTCAGCTATTAAGTACATGCCCATGTCAGAGAGCTTGGAGGTGGTGCATATCTTGGAAACAAAACCATGAGGCTATTCTGGAGAGTGGCCCGTATTCAAGAAGAAGAGAGAAACTTAGGAAGGTAGTAGGTGTTGCCCATCCATAAGGCAAGCCACTCTCCATTCTTAAATTGGGCAGGATGAATGCTGGGAAGCTTTCTACCAGACAGGACACTACCATTGATGCATTCTATTTTCAAATGTCTATAACCATGTATACAGTGGGATACACAGACATAGAAACACTCATGTTGTCAAACAAATTTCTAGAAACATTCCACTCCAAACAAACAAACCGACTTATTCTCAGAACATGAGACTAAACAACAAACTCATAGGGACACCCACAACAGCACCTCCTTCCCCCAAGTATGTCTGTGACTATCCTCAGTGTCCTCTGACTGGTGGGCCATACTATGTTCCCCGAAGTGGCCTGTTCTGTCTCAGATCTGGTCTTCTTTGCCAACTCTTTGAAGTTGTCAGGAGCCATGGTTGAGCCACTACCTGCTTTCTCAGAAAAGGCTTCTATTCAGACCTCTCCTGGCATTTGGCCATCATCACTTAAGTAGGTACCAAGAAAGACTGACTCTGTCCTTGATAAATCCAAACAATTGAGACCACTGGGACTGGGACTGGGACTTCTCTGGGTGCCTGGCAGTCAATCACCAAGGAAGTGTGGTAGGTGACTTCCTTCAGGAAATGAATGAGGTCACTGCCTTGGCAACCACTTTGTACTAACAGTTGCTTCCAAGGGTCCCATGAGATGGAGTCTGCCCCTAATTCCTGTGACACTTACACAAGTTAGAATGGTATATCAACCACAGGCACACAGGAACAGCTCTCCACACAGGCCTGGGCCTGGTTTGGTCCATTTAATCTACATTAAGAAGAGAGAGGCTGATTCAGTCACATTCCTTCATCCTGACCAGGTTGTTTGACATGGAAGTTGACTTTTGCTCTCTCACATGCTTCATAGGTGCCTACATCTTCTTCAGGGATGATTTCTGCATGGAACTTTGAGGTTCTCAGCAGGTGGAAGATCGCCTACATTCCTGTATTGTAAGATCAACAATTTCCCTGTTCTTTTGTAAAGTTAGATTGAGGGAAGAGTGTATGGTTAAGGTTAATAACAGGTTCGATTTCGATTAGGAATCATTTTGCAGAATAAATAATGGTATTGGAAACCTGTGATATTTACATGAATATGCGGTGAAATGTAAGTATGAAAACAGAAATCTAGGTAAGATTTGAAGTCCATAAGGGCGTTGGGTGGCCTGGACCCCATCCTTTGAAGCAGGAATGATCAAATAGCCCTGCTGCTAATACTGCTCTTCTTCTCCAATTTGAGGCCTACTGACTGTCAGGTATATATTCTTACTGTGATTTGGAGTCATGAGAAAACCCAAGCACCTATGGGCTAGCCTCTTCAGGTCTTTGAAGAACTCATTTGACTCAAAGGATTGCTATTCTCACTTGAAGGTAGTCAGGAACTGAAAAGGTCATCGAACGTTGGAGGAAAAGACCAACAAGAAACTGTCTCATGCCAAAAGAAATGGTTTATTGGGGGTCCAGCATCTGGGGCTCAGAGCTCACTCCAGAGGAGGAAAGAAAAAAGATCTCCGAGAACAACTTGAGCAGAGTTTATATACATTCTTTAGAGAGGGCAGGGACTTTACATACATCATAGCCTCCTTTAGGAAATCATCATACGCTGCAGGAAAATCAAATAGCAACTCTAAAACAAGATTAGCACATCCATTGGTGGGAAAGGTCGGGCAGGGGGTGATTTTTTAGCCCTGAGAAGGGGTATACATTTAAACTGGTTGGTTGAAGCCCTGAGATGTATTCGTACTGAGCTGCAGGGTTTCTGGGAAGGGGTTGTTTAGCTACTAGGTGGTCAGGGAAGATTTCAACACACATCTAATGGGCAGTTCTGGGAATCGTCTTAACTGCCACAGGAATTTCAGGTTCTGAGTACAGCTTGGAAACTTTACAAAACCTGGTTCTTTACGTTTCAATTTAAATTTCTTTTATTCTTTCATTTTCCACTCCTTTTTCTGTCTACTTTTAATCTTAAAAGTAATGAATCATAATTATTGCGGGTTCTCAGATTCTATTTCTGCCAGTGGATAGTATTTTTATCTGATTACCATGAGTTTTTTCCTGCCTATCTGAACCTGGAGAAAGGAAACTATGCAGTTTAGCAAACAAGGTCCCACATTTAGTAACACCATAAGGATGATCAGGGGTCCAGCTAAGTCTGAAAAAAGTTTAGTTAACCAAGAGGACTCGGTAAACCATGACTCAAAACACCCTTGTTGAATCTCCCTTTCTCTCTGGTGCTCTTCAAGGCATTTTCTCAATTTACTCATGGATTCTTTAAAACTCCACTATGGTCAGCATAAAAACAGCATTCTTCTCTCAGTGAAGCACAGATGCCCTCCTCCCTCATGAAGAGGAGGTCTAATCCTTGCCTTTTCTGTAAAACAACCTCAGAGAGAGAGGTTAAGGATTCCTGCAAAACTGTGATGGAGGTCTCTAACGTTTTCAAGTCTTGATCTATTGCTGTTTCTAATCGGGCCATTTGTTGTGACCCACGGATCATAGCAGCTGTTCCCGTACCCACTCCTGCAGTAACTCCTATCCCCAGTAGGATGGCTAGAGTAAGAGACACTGGCTCCCGGTGAAATCAGGTTGTTAGTCCCCCTAGTAGACCTTCAAATTATTCTGCATCATCATAGAGCACCCTGGGGAGTATCTGCACCATTACACAATAATTTACAGAGCTATCTAATACCTGGGCTGAAATGCAAGGAGTTCTGATTGTGTGGAGTTCAGTACCATAATGGTTCCTTTAATTAGTTCCCAGGGGGGAGGAGTCAGCTGTATTCTGGACTGGGAAAGTAGGCAAAGACCGAAACCAGGAAGTATGAGATGGTAGAGGGGTTCTGGTAGATCTAGGCATGGGAGGTTTAGGAGGTTTAATTCCTGGCTTGAGGGGAGGGCCCTATTGCTGTGGGCTTTTCTTCCTTTTTAAGCTGGATGGTGAACCAGAGAGCAAAGTCATAACCAGGGCCATAAATATAAAATCGCATTCCCCTAGTATTTCCCATAGGCCATGTTGTTCTGAGGTATCCCCTTCCTTTGGAAGTGAAAGTTATTTGAGGGGGTAACATAGACTATTCTTTCCACAGCGAGTTTTTGACACCCCTTGGCTAGCGGCACATTTCTTGGGATCAATCCAGGTTTCATTTGGTCCTACCTGAATCATACTGTCTGGAGAGTTTGGGTTCCACCATGCACTCCCGTTTGTTCACATCCCCAAGATCTACAATAAAAGTCAATGGGTCCTCCACAGGTTTGGGCCTGTTTGCAACTTCGGAAATCAGCTGGGCACACATAAAAATCAAGACTGGCTAGTTTACACCTCAGTTGGGGAGATGACATCCATAATTCATGGGGTAAGGTGGTCTATGTTGCCCTGGTTTGGGTTTGAGTGGGATATGTGTGGGGTCCTCTATGTCAGGGAGATCCCAGTCAGAGAGGCCTATAACAAGCTGACAAATGTCTCGGTGGAGAGATGGCCACCTAGTCCATAAGGCGGCTGTATGTGAAATAGACCACACTACTTGCCCAGTAGGATTTATAACTTGCCATTGTTGCTGAACAGGCTGATGGGGATTAGGAATGCTGGTGGCCAGGGGAAGAATCCATAGCCCTATCCACACGACAGACACGCAACTTGAGAGGGTTACCAGTCAGTTTCAGTTTCCAGCCGGAATCTGTACAGGGCACAGGCTTGAGATGTGAGACATGTATCCAGGAAGTGATCCCATCCAATTTCACCACTGTAGGTGTTATAAGAAACACCTGGTATGGTCCTTTCCAGCGGGGTTCCAGGGATGACACCTGATGCCGTCTCACGTAGACTAAGTCTCCCACTTGATAACAATGTGGGGTTTCTTTGTCTCCAGGCTGATAAGCAGTGGCCAACTATTTCCACAGGTATCGCTGGGTGCTGGGTTTGTTCAAGGGCTTTAATTCTGTCAAGCAAGGGTGTGTGAAAGGAATCATTAAGTCTCGAGTTGGGGTTAGGTCCCTTACTGGAGGAGGGGCACCATAGAGAATTTTATAATTGGTGAGGTTACACAAAGAGGCATAGAGGTTATTTCTTGCAGGAAACCGTGCATAAGATAGGAGCATAGTGCAATATTTTATGCCGGTCTCCAGGCTTAATTTCGTTAAGGTCTCTTTGATGGTTCTATTCATCCTTTCTACCTGTCCTGAGCTCTAGGGTCTATAAGCACAATGTAACTCCCAATTAATCCCCAGGGTCCTGGCGAATCCCTGACTTACTTGGGCTACAAATGCCGGTCCATTGTCGGACCCTATTACCTTAGGCAAGCCGGACCTTGGAAAAATGTCTTCTAGGATCTTTTTGACCACCATCTGAGCCGTTTTTTTCTTCATGGGGAAGGCTTCGACCTATCCTGAAAAAGTACCTACAAAGACTAGGAGATATTTAAGTCCATAACTTGCTGGCTTAATTTGAGTAAAGTCCACTTCCCAGAATTGTCCTGGTCTGGTTCCTCGTAAGTGCTTCCTGCAGGAAGCTTGGATGGGTAACTATTAACTAATTGACAGACTTGACAAGCTCTAGTCACCTGCTCAGCTATTTCTTTCCTCTTTGAGTCAGTCAATAATAAGTCCTTTCTTCAGTCCTTTAAGAGTGCCTACAACTTCTTTGAGTCTAAGTGGGTGAGCTAGTGTAAGTCTTTGACATAAAGGTGGGCTTTTTGAAATTGTAAACTTGGCTCTGTAGGGTCCCAGAGTTCTGTATCTGTCTCCTCAGATGATAAGTTGCCTGAAGGTTCCGGAGCTGCCAAGTCTCCTGATTTTTGTTCCCCCCCATGTGGAAAAAGTTAACAGAGTCACTTCGTTTAGGGCTGAAAATTAAGCTTCCTCATCTGCCCTTCTGTTTCCAACCACCACGGGGTCGTTTCCCTTCTGGGGCCCTGGACAGTGCCCTATAGCTAGTTCTTTAGGGCCCTGCACTGCTGAGAGAAGGTGGAGGATCTCATCTTCATTCTTTATTTCTTTCCTGGAAGAGGTTACTATTCTCTTTCCTGGTAAATAGCCCTGTGCACATGAGCAGTGGCAAATGCATAGCGGCTGTCAGTGTATATGGTTGCCCTTTTGCTTGTTGCTAGTTCCAATGCTTTCGTAAGAGCAATCAGTTCTGCTTTTTGGACTGATGTCCCTTCTGGGAGACCAGAGGACCAGATGACATTAGTTTTGCTAAGTACTGCTCGTGCAGCCCGCCGCTTACCGTCTTGGAGAAAGCTGCTGCCGTCCGTAAACCATACGACTTCAGGGCGAGGCAGTGGCTGATCCTTCAAGTCTTGTCGTATACTGGTTTTCTCTGCCAGTATGTTTTGACACTCATGAGTGACGGGTCCTGATGATACTTCTGGCAGCAGTGTAGCCGGGTTGAGTGGAGCAGGGGGTCCCAGCATTATACTGTCTTTGTCAAGCAAGAGGCTCTGGTAGTGCTTTATTCTGGAGTTTGATAGCCACCTCTCTGGAGGCTGGCAGATGATGCTCTCCAGGGCATGGGGGACTATAATGTTGAGCTTCTGTCCCAACGTTCATTCATGAGCATCTTTTATTAGAAGGGCTGCCACTGCTATAGCTCTTAAGCAAAGGGGCCACACGCTAGCCACTGGGTCCAGTTTTTTTTATAAGAATGCTACTAGCCATTTCCAAGGTCCCAATGTCTGAGTGAGCATTCCCCGTGCTATTCCTTTCTTTTCTTCTATGTAGAGATTGAAGGGTTTATCTACATCTGGTAGTGCTAAGGCTGAAGCAGAGAGCAGCACCTTTTTTTTGACATTATCAATAGCTTGTTTGTACTCAGGGGTACATTGGAAGTGGGCATCCCCTTTTATCAGAGTGTATAAAGGTGCAGCCAGAGATGCGAACACAGGAATCCATAACCTGCAAAAGCTGGCAGTCCCAAAAAACTCTCTGAGTTGTCTCTTATTAGAAGGGGGAGGTATCTGCACAATGGTTTGTTTTCTGGGCTCAGTGAGCCATCGTTTGCCACCCCTAAGAGAATAACCCAGGAAGATTACTTCTTGCTGACAAAAGTGGGCCTTTTGGCAGAAGCCCTATATCCAAGTCGAGCAAGCTCGAATAATAGTGCTTGGGTCCCAGACTCAGAGTTCTCCTTGGTGTCGGCTGCCAGTAGCAGATCATTCACATATTCGAGTGGGGTGACTTCAGGGTGGGCAGTTCTGAAGTCGTTGAAGTCCCTGTGGAGGGCTTCATCAAAAAGAGTGAGGGAGATTTTGAACTCCTGTGGGAATCTAGTCCCGGTTAATTGGCCAGATGTTCCAGTTTTTGGGTTTATCCACTTGAAAGCAAACAGCAACTGACTGTCCTTATGTAGGGGCAAGCAGAAGTAAGCATCTTTTAAGTCCAGCACAGTGTACCATTCCCGCTCCGGATTCAGAGTGCTAAGCAAATTATATGGGTTGGGTACTGTGGGGTGAATGTCCTTCACTCTGTTGTTGATCTCTCTTAGGTCTTGAACAGGATGGTAGTCCCCAGTTCCTAGCTTTCTAACTGGTAGCAGCGGGGTATTCCAGGCTGATTGACAGAGCCTTAAGACCCCAAGAGTCAGGTATTTCTGAATATGGGGCCTTATCCCATCCTTAGCTTCTTTGCTTAGGGGATATTGTTTAACACTGATTGGAGAGGCAGAGGCTTTTAATTATACTGCTATTGGAGGTTGTTTAAGGGCTAGACCTAACCCAGCAGTTTCTGCCCAGACATTAGGATAATCTTTTATCCATTTCTGTGCGAGTTTGCTTTGTTGATCAGTCCTAGGGGACACGAAGAGTGATGTTCACCTTCTACGGACATAGTCAAAGCCGTGACTATGGGAGCTTTTACTGAAGGCTTTAGAAACTCCACTTGGGGACCATCAGGGATAAAGGTTATTCTAGACCAGAGTTTGGTAAGCAGATCCCTGCTCATCAATGGGGCTGGACATTCTGGGATTACTAGAAAAGAGTGTGGACTTTTCCATTTACTAGGTTCATAATCCTCTTTTTTGTCCAAGCCTGATATCTACTGCCATTAGCCCCTTGAACTAGGGACCATTTATTTATTTATAGGGGGCCCAGTGGGGTCTTAAGGGCTGAGTATACTGCTCCTGTATCCATTTCAAAGTTCACTGGAATCCCCTCCACTTCAAATGTTACCCTGAGATCGGGGAGGGGATCCAAGCCCCGACTTTCTTAGTCCTCTTCTAGAGTCAGCATGGCGGGCTCGTGTGGCTGCTCCTTTTTGGGCCACTCTTTGGCTCAGTGTCCTTTTTCTTTTCAGTAGGCACATTGATCTGATGCCAGGGGCAGCCTTTGGCGTGGGCCCAGGTATCCCTTTCTGTCTCCCTGCATTTAACCTTCTGGAGTATTTTTTGCTGTGAACAAAACCTTAGCCAATGCTTTAGTCTGCCTTTTGCTCCTTTCATCCTTCTTTTGTTCCCTTTCCTTCTCTCTCCTCTGTTCCTTCTCCTCCTCAATTTCTCTCTTATAATATACTGTCTCAGGTTCTCTGACTAAATCTCTTAACATCATATCTTGTAATCCATCTAGACATTGTAACTTTCTCTTAATATCTAGGGCAGCCTGCTCGATAAAGGCCATTGCAACAGATGCCTTTTGGTCCTCTGCCTGAGGATCAAAAGAAGTATATTTCCTTTATGCTTCCATAATTCTCTCCTGAGACATACAGGGAGACTCATTAGGCCCTTGGATAATCTCTCTTACATTGGCCAAATTAGTCGGCCCTCTGGCGGTCGCTTGGTGACCCGCTATACCCGCTATTAGAGCCCGGCGATAAGTGGACAGATGCTACCTACCTTCAAAGTTGTTGGGTTCCCAGTTGGGACGGTTCATTGGCCCGTAGGGACGGAGAGGGAGCATCACAGGGGATTCTGAGTTTTCTATTATCCATCACCGACGGGTTCCTTTAGGTGGCCCTGCTTCCTCCACGGGAGCAGGGGCTGCTGCTGCTGCAGGGAAGTCCCCTGGAGGGCTTGAGTCTGGCCCAATTGCCTCTAGCAGCTGAGAGTCTGAGTCAGTGGCGGGAGGATCATCTGGAACATGTTGGGGGTTGGGGAGCGAGGGTAGAGAATGAGGAGGGGGAAGAGTATCCAGTCTTGTGACTCAGGGAGAATGGTGGGGAGAGCGGGAGTTGTGGAAGGTTTGAATGATATAATCATGAGGGAAGGGGTATATGTCTGTTGATCTGGGTGGCCACGTGGCCCCAGCTAAAAGACAATATCTCTGACTTTTCGGATTAGAGGGAAGTGGAAGGATCCTTCTGGTGGCCATCCGACTCCCAGGATGGGCCATTCTGAAGCTCAGAGAGTCTGCCAGCTCTGGCGTTTTACTGAAAAAGAAAGATTCTGGGCCCTTGAGCGGACATCAGTCCAATGATCAAGGGTCAGGGACAGAGGCATAGAAGTGCTTTGTCCCATAATGGAAGTTACTCAAACAGGGACAGTGAAGACACAAACTCGACACACACAATGACAAAAAGTAAACGTTTACCATGAGTCCAAGACAACGATTAGAACTGAGTAACTGGCAAAACCTGATGGGTTAGACAATAAATACAGACAGTAAACTCAACCTGAGTTCAGGACAATGAACAAAACTGAGTAGCTGGCAAAACCTTTTGGGCTGGAAAACCGAATCCTGAAGCAAAATATAACCCAGTTGAGGAAACTACTATTCCTTGATTTCCCTAGTCCTCTGGAGTGCCCCCAGGGACGTGACCTTTGGCTCTGTGACACTTCTGTCAGCCAACATAGGAGAGACCTAATGCCCTCACCCACAGCAACTTTGCCACGCCTTAAACGGAAACCCAAAACAAGAAACAGGCGCCTTACTTACCCTAAGAGAAGTCAGTTGGCGTCTTTTGTCCGCTGCTGCCGAATATCTCACCTGGGGCCTCCAGATGAAAAGGTGGGGCGAAGGTCGGAGAAAAACACCACCAAGAGACTTTCTCATGAAACAGAAAAGGGTTTATTGGGGGTCCAGCATGCTGAGGCTCAGAGCTCACATCAGAAAAGCAAACAACAAAGAGCCCAGAGAACAATTTGAGCAGAGTTTATATACATTCTTTACAGAGGGCAGGGACTTTACATACATCATAGCCTCCTTTAGCAAATTACCATGTACCCTGGGAAAATCAATTAACAACTCCAAAACATGATTAGCACATTCATTGGCGGGAACAGGTCGGGCAGGGGGTGATTGGTCAGCCCTGTGAAGGGGTAGACATTTAAACTGATTGGTTGAAGCCCTGAGATGTATATGTGCTGAGCTGCACGGTTTCTGTGAAGGGGTTGTTAAGTAACAAGGTCGTCTGGGAAGATTTCAACTCACATCTAATGGACACATCAAAGAATTGTCTTTACTGACTCAGGAATTTCAGGTTCTCAGTGCAGCTTGTAAACTTTACAAAACCTGGTTCCTTACGTTTCAATTTCAATTTCTTTTATTCTTTCTGAACTTTACAAAGGAAGGCCAGAGACTTCATCCACAATGGCTGCTCTTTTTGCCATTTTGGTTTTGGATGCATGCATGGGATCTTTTTTAGATCCATTTTGTGCTGATATTTTAAGCCACAGCCTCACACAGGGTCAAGAGGCTGATTAAGACACATCCCTTTCCAAAGCAATTACTTCTCTGAGGTCAGTTACAGAACTTAGTCTCTGAGCAGAATCACACCAGAGTTCAAGCCCAGATGGACCCAGTCATCTCTTCCAACCGCCACACAAATGACCACAATTAAAACCAAAACACTCCCCCAAGGCCCTCATCTTTTTTCATATATACACTCATCATAACGTCTGGCTGGAGGTTTCCATGAATGGCGCAGTCCAAGAGAGTGTCCAAAATAAGCTCACTTGCCCCTCATTTGCCTAACCTCAGGGTAGCCTGGACACCCTTCCAGTGAACCAGAATTGATCACATAGGTCTGCCGTTAATACTGCTCTGGTTCTCCAATTTGATGCCTACTGACTGTCAGGTATAGATTCCTTATGTGATTTGGAGTCATGAGAAAACTGAAGCACCTCTGCAGGGATTGGAAGAACTCATTTGACACAAAAGATCACTATTCTCACTTGATGGATATCAGGAAAATAACAGAGGAAGGTGAGAGACTTCATCCACAATGACTGATATTTTTGCCATTTTGGTTTTGGATGCACACATTGGATCTTTCTTTAGATCCATCAGGCACTGAGAATCTAAGCCATAGCTTCACAAAGGGCCAAGAGGATGATTCAGACACATCCCTTTCCAAAGTAATTAAGCAAAGAGCCACAGGTGATGCCCATTTATTTCCACTTTAAAACTGTTTTCTTCAGGCTTCACAAAGGGTGGCCTGAGGCAAAGACCTTCCTGACACTCAGGACAACAGAACAATAGGTTAGCAAAAGGCCCAAAGCATGGTTTCTCCACTGAGACTTTCCTGGTCACACTGATATCTGAGTTTTCTGAGATGCTCGCCATTTTCTTCAGCTAACCAGTACATGGCCATGTCACAGAGCTTGGAGGTGGTACATATCTTTGACACAAAAATATTAGCCTATTCTGGAGAGTGGCCAAAATTCAGGAAGAAAACAGGAAATTAAGAAGGTTGTAGGTGTTGCCTTTCTATAAGGCGAGCCACAGTCCATTCATAAATTGGGAAGAATGAATGCTGGGAAGCTTTCTACTAGACAGGACACATCTATGGATGCATGCTCTTTTTTAATGTCTACAACCACAGACACACTGGGATACACAGACCTAGAAACACTCACCTTGTCAAAGGACTTTCTAGAAACAGTTCACTCCAAACCAAACAAACAGCCTTTCCTACCTATTCTCAGAACATGAGACAAAACCACAAACTCACAACCACACTCAAAAAGTCACCTCCTTCCCCCAAGTAAGTCTGTGACTATCCGAAGTGTCCTCTGACTGGTGGGCCATACTATGTTTCCCCAAAATGGCCTGTCCTGTCTCAGATCTGTTCTCCTTGTCCAACTCTGTGAAGTTGTCAGGAGCCTGTGCTGACCACTACCTGCTGTCTCAGGAAAGGCCCATTTTCAGAGGTCTACTTGAATTTGGCCATCCTCAAATCTTTAGGTACCAAGAAAGACAGACTCTGTCCTTGTTAAATCCAAACAAGTGAGCCTACTGGGAATGGGACGGGTACTGGCTCTTTGTGCCTGGCTTCCTGGATCCCAAGTTCAGAGACTTTCATCGCCCAAGAAGTGAGGTAGGTCAATTCCTTCAAGAACGGAATGAGGTCACTGCCTTGGCAACCACTTTGTCCTAACAGTTGCATTCAAGGGTCCCTTGAGATGGAGGCTGCCACTACTTCCTGTGACACTTTCAGAAGTTAGAATTGTATATCAACCATAGGTACCCAGGAGAAGCTCTCCACACAGGGTTGGTTTGGTCCATCTTCTTTATATCAAGAGGAGAGAGGCTGATTCAGATACATCCCTTCATCCTGACTAGGTTGTTTGCCTTGGGAGATGACTTTTGCTCTCTCAGGCCCTTCATAGCTGCCTAAATCTTCTCCAGGGATCATTTCTGCATCAACCTTTGAGGTTCTCAGCAGGTGGAAGATCCCGTACATTCCTGTATTGTAAGACCAACTCTGTCCCTGCTCTTCTGCAAAGTTAGATTGAGGAACAGTGTATGGTTAGGGTTAATAACATATTCTATTTGGGTTAGGAATTATTCTGCTGGACAAAAAATGGTATTGGGTACCTGCGATATTCAAAAGAATATATAGGTGAAATATAAGTATGAAACCAAAATTCTAGGTACGATTTGAAGCCAGAAGGACATTGGGCCCTTTAGTGGTATACTTAGCTTTGAATTATGTTCTGCACAGATGTCTCAGATAAATCAATATGCAATGGCATAGGACCTTGTACCTTGGATGATTGAATGTTCAAGAGAACATCCAGTCAAAAAGGAATAGTCGGTAGGAATAGGAAGATGGTCAGTAGGTTTAGAAAAAAGAGTGAGTATAGGATTTGGACAAAAGGTTCATTAGCAATAGGGTTTCGGGTAGAGATTGAAAGTAAATATGAGCACATATAAAGAGTCAGTCACAATGATGAACTGGGGAAAAATATGTAGGAAAGCAGATATTAATAGAGACATTAGGAAATCAGACAAAGTATAATGTGAGTGATAGGATTAGGCATTTTCAATATGGTTGAGGTGGAATATATAATCTTAGGAAGAAAGAAATATGTAGTCACCAATAGGATTGACATTTGAGAGCATTAGGCAACCAGGACATGGTTGTTTTTAGTAATCCATGCTCACTTTTCATTTTGCTTTGGTGAAAGGTTAATAAAATAGGTATTTGTCACTTCCTGTTTTTCTTTATGCTTAACAAAACACTGTTGAAATCTTGAGAACTGTTTGCTAATTTTGTTCCCAAAATGTGCTGTCCCCAACTGCCAAACTGCAGAGTGTACTCCCTCACCCGGTTGCACAAAAACTGCCCACTTGCCCTGACCCATCAATTAATTTCCCTCCCTGCCCTCTCCAAAAAATTATATAAGCTCTGTTTAAGTTGTTCTCAGGGCTCTCTGCTCTAGTCAAGTGAGTTCTGAGCCCCAGCATGCTGGAACCCCAATAAACACTTTGCTGTTGCTGAGTGAAAATGGTATACTGTTCTGTACTTAAAAGATGCTTTCTTTTGCTTGCCTCTGCATAAAGATAGTCAGTTGCTGTTTGCTTTCGAGTGGGTAGACCCAGATAACGGAACTTCTGGTCAACTAACTTGGACTAGACTCCCACAGGTGTTCAAAACCTCCCCCAGTCTCTTTGATGAAGCCCTCCACAGAGATCTCAACAACTTCAGAATTACGCACCCCAAAGTCACCCTGCTTCAATATGTGGATGTCCTGCTACTGGCAGCTAACAACAAGGAAAACTGTGAGTCTGGGACCCAAGCACTATTATCCGAGCTTGCTCAACTCGGGTATAGAGCTTCTGCCAAAAAGGCCCAAATTTGCCAGCAAGAAGTAATCTTCCTGGGTTATTCCCTTAGGGGCGGAAATGATGGCTCACTGAGCCCAGAAAACAAACCGTTGTGCAAATACCACCTCCATCTAACAGGAGACAACACAGAGAGTTTCTTGGGACTGCTGCCTTTTCAGGTTATGGATACCTGGGTTTGTGTTCTTAGCTGCTTCTTTATACCCGTTGTTAAATAAGGATGCCCAATTCCAATGGACCCTTGAGCACCAGCAAGCTTTTGATAACATTTAAGAACACTGACACTGAACTCCTCAACTTCACTGAGCCCAGCCTGCAATTTCAGAAAGCCCTACACTACGTTAAAAATGTACATCAACTTACTCACCTTGGTTCAAAGAAACTGCAGGCATTCCTGAAAGATCAGGAACAGAGATTTCGACTACCTTCCTCACAGTGAAAAAAAATAACTGAACGGGTAACAAAAGCCTGTCGGTTCTGTCAATTGGTTAATGCTTACACTTCCAAGCTTCCTGCAGGAAAGCACCTACGATGAACCAGACCAGGACAATTCTGGGAAGTAGACTTTACTGAAATTAAGCCAGCAAGGTATAGACTTAAATATCTCCTAGTCTTTGTAGATAAATTTTCAGGATGGATTGAATCCTTTCTCACAAAAAAAAAAAAAAAAAAAAAAAAAAAAAACCGGCTCAAACGGTGGTCAAGAAGATCCTGAAAGATATTAAGATATTTTTTCAAGACAAGGCCTACCTAAGGTAATAGGGTCTGATAATTGAACGGTGTTCATGGCCCGGGTAAGTGAGGGCTTAGCCAGGACCCAGGGGATTAATTGGAAGTTACATTGTGCTTCTAGACCCCAGAGCTCAGGACAGGAAAAAAAAATAAATTGAACCATTAAAGAGACCTTAACGAAATTAAGCTTAGAGACCGGCATAAAATATTAGACTATGCCCCTGCCTTATCCACTGTTTCATGCAAGAAATACTCCCTCTGTTTCTTTGTGTAAACTCACCCCCTATGAATTTCTCTATGGTGCACCTCCTCCAGTAAGGCTTGTAACCCCAACTCTAAGACCTAACGATGCCTTCCACACCCCCTTGCTTGACAGAATAAAATCTCTTGAAAGAACTCAATGATACCGGTGAAAACAGCTGACAACTGCCTTGCAACCTGGGGACAAGGGGACTCCACATTGATATCAAGTAAGGGACTTCATCTACATAAGACAACATCAGGTGTCATCCCTGGAACCCTGCTTGAAAGGACCATACCAGGTGCTAATTATAACACCTACAGCGGTAAAAGTAGATGGAAACACTTCCTGGATCCATGCCTCTCATCTCAAGCCTGCGCCTCTTACCAGTTTCTTTCTGGAAACTGGGAAAGACTGGTAACCATTTCAAATTGCATATTCCCTATGTGGATAAGGCTGTAGACTCTCCCCTTGGCCACCAGTACACCTAACGCTCATCAGCCCGTTCAGCAGCGATGGCTTATCACAAATCCTACTAGACAAGAAGTATGCTCTAACTCGTATACAGCTCCCTTAGGGACCTGGTGGCTAGCTCTCCACCCAGACATTTGTCAGCTGGCTATAAGTCTTTCCTATTAGGATATCGCTGATGAAAATCCCACTAAAATTCAATTAAATCCCTTCCATACCATAGATAATGGAAACAAACATTAGGGATTTAGGGACACGTGAGCCAGATGCAGGTTGGCTAGACTAGATTAGTATGTTTGCCCAGCAGACTATCAAAGCCACAAACAGCCATGGCTGTGTGGAGGGAAAGCCAACTTCTTCTGTAAGTGATGGGGATTTGAGCATACAGGGGCAGCCTGGTGGAACGCAAAATCCTCATCAAATTCAGTACACAGCATTGGCCATATTACCAATTAGACAACAAAAACTGATGGCCCCCAGAGGAGTCTCTAGATCCTCAAATTCTGTGTTACCTTTTTAACTTCTGCAAGTGCTCAAGAGGATGAAAGAAAATTCCCCTATGTGGAGGCCTTTTACCTCCTTCGCTCACTTCCTGAACTATGCATCTCCAATAGATCCTCACCCTCAGGCTTCTGCTCCAGACTCTCTACTGTCAGTCCCACCTAAGCAACCTGATTTCTCTCCTCCAGTTACTAGATCAAAAACCCAAACCTCCGCCAGTTCTCAGATCATTGCTCCCTTGCTGAGGTAGCAGGTACTGAGGTACCCCTCTAAACACTCACTCCTCTCTTCTCCTGTCAGTGCCTACACCCGGTCTCCCCAGGTCCTCTTACCAGGTAACCCAAAGCTCAAACCAGCTGAGAAGAGCCCTCAGACCCCTATCCAAGATGTAATAAAAATGGCCTTTAAAGTTGCTTTGTCATCACTGAAAACAGGTTACTAAGAATTTAAAATCCCTCCCAGGCTTTCTGGGATACTCACTCCCGTCTTCCCCTCTGTTCTACCTGTTCTACTGCTCAAGATTTTGTTCCTAAGAAAATCCCAAACCCCTTTTCCATTATGCTTTTACATCTCTCTTTTCTCATTCTCAGATCCCCGGAGCTGCTCTCATTCCTCGCCTTCCCCGTCTTTCCCCTCTATACCAGGCCCACAGAAAAATCTTAACTGAACTTCTCCAGAAGTCTTCACCATGGATGACTTTAGAACTTTCAGCAAAAGAGTCCCTATAAAAGAGTTCAGTGTAGATAACCTTGCTCTTTTTCTGTTGCCCTGTTATACTTGGCCACTGCTTGGAAAAATCAGCACTTCTAAGCTAGACAACCCCTTAATAGTTTTTCACACAATATGTGAACAAGGCCTCTGGCCTTGAGCTGGAGCTTCACAGAGATGGCTACATTTCTAAAATAAAAAATACCAACTGGGCTTCATGGTAACAGCTGAAGGAGGATAAAAGAAAAGGAAGAAAAAGCTCTCCCCCTCCCAGGTGTTCTTGAAAAGTTAACTTGCCCAGAACAGAGGAAATAACAGAAAAAAAAAATCTTTTTGTGAAGTTCTGCCGACTGTGAACTTCTGAGCCCCTTTTCTTTCATGTTGGGTACAAAATTCTGAAACTACCTAAACTTGGGGTTCAGGGCATTAATTGATTACAACAGAAGCAATGCACTCTGAATCCGGTTGCAACCAAATAGCACTGTTTCCCTGTTTTCGGTGCTATCTTAGGTGCCTTGCCTTGTCTGTCCCTACAACAGTATAATTCTATATACTTAAACATTGTTTATGTTTTCATGAAATGGTCAACAGATGTGATTAATTGTGTAATGGTGCAGATGTTTCCCAGAGTGCTCTATAATGATGCAGGTTCATTTGAAATTCAAACAGGCGGGCATACAACACGGTTCTGCTGGGAACATATATCCCTAACTTTAGCCATCCTTTTAGGAATAGGAGTTGCTGCAGGGGTGGGCACAGAAACCCCTGCCCTAGTCCATGGGACACAACAAATGACCCAATTAGTAGCAGCAATAGAACAAAACTTAAAGATAGTAGAAACCTCCATCACAGCTTTGCAGGAATATTTATCCTCTCTGTCTGAAGTTGTTTTACAGAACAGTCGAGGGTTGGACCGCCCATTCATGAGAGAAGGGGGCCTTTGTGCTGCATTGAGGGAAAAATATTGTTTTTATGCCGACCATACTGGAGTTGTAAAAAAAATCTATGA
Source organism: Callospermophilus lateralis (assembly GCF_048772815.1). Classification (NCBI taxonomy): domain Eukaryota; kingdom Metazoa; phylum Chordata; class Mammalia; order Rodentia; family Sciuridae; genus Callospermophilus; species Callospermophilus lateralis. The sequence continues at coordinate 159,793 of NW_027515072.1, read as the reverse complement.
GTAAATTAAAAAGACACCTTGAAGAGCGTCACTGAGAGAGGCCCAAAAAGGGTGGTTTGATTCTGATCCATACATTCCCTCTGGTTAACTACGTTTTTATCAACCATGGCCGGTCCAATAATAATCCTCATATTACTGCAAAGTATAAAACCCTGTTTGCTCAAACGTGTATTTTTTTTTCTCCAAGCTCAAATTGGACAAGTTAAACTTATGGTAATAACCCACTTGCAGACATAGAATGTGACACCAGCCTTGATCACTTTTATAATTATAAGTAGCCAGAAGAAGAAGTGGGGAATGAAAGGTTAACAAAATAGGTACTTGTAACTTCCTATTTTTCTGTATGCTTAACAAAACACTGCTGAAATATTGAGAACTGTTTGCTAATTTTGTTCCCAGAATGTGCTGTCCCCAACTGCCAAATTGCAGAATGTATTCCCTCACCCGTTTACATGCAAACCGCCCACTCACCATGACCCATCAATAAACTTCCGTCCCTGCCCTTTCCAAGGAAAGAATATAAGCTCTGCTTAAGCTGTTCTCAGGGCTCTCTGCTCTATTTCTGTGAGCTCTGAGCCCCAGCATGCTTGACCTCCAATAAACCTTTTGCTGTTGCATGAGACAGTCTCTTCGTGGTCTCTACCTGTGATGCTCGCACCAACATTACTTGAATGATTGAATCTATAAGAGAAAATCCAGTCAAAAAGGGATAGCCAGTAGGATTAAGAAGATAGTCGGTAGGTTTGGGAAGAAGACTGAGTATAGGATTTGGAACAAAAGTTCTTTAGCAATAGGGGTTCTGTTAGAGAGTGAATATAAATGTCAGCACATGAGAACAGTCACAATAATGAACTGAGGAAAATATGTAGGAAAGCAGATATCAATAAAGACATTACTAAATCAGGCAAAGTATAAAGTGAGTGATACAATTAGACATTTTCAACAGGGTGAGTTTGAATATATAATCTTAGGAAGAAACAAATATGTAGTCACCAATAGGATTGACATTTGAGAGCATAAGGCAACCTTGACATGGATGATTTTTGTAAACCATGCTCACTTTCTATTTAGGCTTTGGTACAATCTAAGTGTGACCTTTGCATTTGTGTCCAGAATTTTACTGTGATAAAATATATATGTAGATCTGGTGACACAAGTATTTCTTCCACCATTTCTGGGAGCAATATTTTGAAGGCATATAAATGGGTATTGGGTGTACAAAGAGGTGTACACTGTGTCCATGAATATAGAGATAATGCATGAATAGACCATACAGTGAATAAATAATATAACTGTTTCCACTTTAAATTATGGATTGAATTGATATTTGAAAATATATAAGAAATCTTATATTGATTTACAATCATTCATTCTAACCAGTTATACATCTAATATTAATATTATGGTTATGGTTTATCATGAAGATATGTTAGTTTTGCTTCAAAAGCGATTATGGAAATCCAAAATAATGTGTTTGGATAGAGTCAGTCACAATGCTGGCAATATGTGAACAAGGCCTCTGGCCTCAAATTGAGGCTTCACAGAGATGGCTACATTTCTAAGATAAAGAAATTACCAACTGGACTCCATGGTAACAGCTGGCAGGGAGAAAAAAGAAAGAGAAGAAAAAAGCTCTCCCCCTCCCAGGTGTCCTTAAAATGTTAACTTGCCCAGAACAGAGAAAAAAAAAAAACAGAAACAAAAACTGCTTTCTCTGAACTTCTGCAGACTGTGAACTTCTGAGCCGCTCCCTTACATGTTGGGTACAAAATTCTGAAACAACCTAAACTTGGGGTTCAGGGAAGTAACTGATTACAACAGAAGCAATGCCCTTTAAATCTGGTTGCAACCAAATAGGACTGTTTCCCTGTATTCGGTGCTATCTTAGGTGCCGTTCCTTGCCTTGTCCATCCCTTTTCTCATTTAAAGACCAGTCAAGAAACATGGAGAAATACATGTGTTCTGAAGCAGAAAGTGATTCATAGTGAAACAAATGCCTATAAATTTCCTAACTTGTGGATGAAATTTATATCCTATGATGTGCATTAATTGAAGAAATACTAATCTACCAGTGTTGAATAAAAATGAACGTCAAAATACACATCATGTCCGATTGGAATCTACTTGCATTAATATTAAACTGGGTCAGTTACTGTAGAAATATTAGGATTCTTATGCACCATTCACTGAAGTTAGTTTTCAGTACTAGGAAACAAATATGTATTTCAGGTGAATGAATATTTCTAAGAATAATCTTGTGAAAAGTTGATTATAAATCCACATACATGAATATGAATGAATTTGATGAGTGTAAAATAAGACACATATTTCATTTGTTGAAAAATCTGGAGAGTGTATATATATATATATATATATATATATATATATATATATATACACACACACACACACACACACATTAAAAACAGCAATATATATGCCAATTGAAATTTATAATGAAATATATACCATCGACAGATAGAAAAATATTTATTTTACTGAACATGGATTTATGAATAATATTGTTCAAGTAGGAAGATCACCCATAATTTAAATTTTCGGTTCCAACATCGTTTAAGAGGAGTGATCCCTTACAATTTGTATCTGCCAAGTCAGCCACCTCACAAGAATGTACGTGTGGTACCAGGTAGGATTCTATCTGTGCATATAAAAATACAGGTGGTGAATAGGCTACAGAGAAAGGGAGAAAGGAATTCATAGGTGGTTAACTTTAAAAAAAAACATGGAGAACTATTTCAACAAAAAATTGACTAGATTTATAAATCCTACCCTATATAATGCAAAAGGTAAGTCCAACTATACACCATGCCTCCTCTGAAATGGTTGTATTTTCATTCTGTTTGGGTTATTTTTCTCCATCATATTAGTATTAGTAGTCAGAATATAGTAGGGTAGGGGTTAGTGTCAGGGATTCAGTATTTCGAATGGAAAATTGGAAAATGAATACAATGTGTATGTAAACATGTGCTACACAAAAATGTTTCCACTCTTATCCAGAACAATTCCTTGACAGTACCTTCGCTCCAACTAAAACATCATTAGAGGAGAAGAGTTAGAAAATCAGTGAAAACACATCTTGAATGGAATAGGCTCAGGATTTTGAAACCTTGGAGGTGGTAGAGGAGTTTGCAAAAGTAAGGGACAGGGTGAACACTCCACAAACATGGAGTTCTGTTGGACTAAAGACTTCTTGAGAAACTGCCTCTGAAATTGGGCACTTGAAATATATCTTGTTGTCACAAGTTTTAGCTTCCTTTGTAGTGAGACCATCAAACCTGGGTCTGCATCTATGTGACCTGGAGGACACGGTTTCTTATTTTCTAATGAAAATGAGGCAGCAGTGCTGAATTCTCACTTTGTAGGTAACCTGTGGACACTGGGGGATAAGTGTCTCCCACTGTGGGCTGTGAAGCCATTTGGTCATCCTCCAATTTTCGTGGTGTTTGTTGGTGCTGCATTGGGGATTTGGTATTTGCTTCACGAAATACAAGGAGTTCAACTGTGTCACAGTGCTGGAGGGAGTTCTGTGACGAGTGGTGGGTCAAGGTCTGCAGGAGAATGCACCAACCAGGCTTCTATCCCACATAGCTTGCCCCCTTGACCATAGCAACCTGATTCTGAACATTGCCCTGAAAGCTCTCCATATAACAAGATACCTTTACACAGAAGTATCTACTGGCTGCACCATGTCAGTAACAAGCCATTTAGAAGCCAAATGCAGATCCACATTGCCCCACCACATGTTTTATCACAAACCTGCCAAGCACTGTTCTAGGCCCACTATTCAGCAGGCTCCAACGTACTGGCATCTCTATTCAACACAATTTTCATGAAACCTAGTGAATCCAGGCACTGTCTTGTGTACTCAAGATCAGCATCAGGACATCCAAAGGTTCTCCAGTGCCACCTGGTCTTGGGAATTTCAAAAATTTCATGGTATCTGTTTAGCCATTTTTCAAGGATGATGTTGGAGGCACTGTGGGTTTCAATATATTCAGGACCTGTTAAAAGGTGAGGAAGCTCATTTCAATGAAAGCTCTGGGGAACTCTCAAGGGCAAGGCTTCCCAAAGAGTAGCCAAAAGGTCGCATGAAGCCAGGCCTATTGAGTTCTACAATGTGAGGTCCATGTGTTTTTTGACTCTCAACTATGGCTGCCAAGTCTTTCAGAATAAAATAATGTGATTTCCTCACTGAGATTCCCAGTGATCTGTGGAAAGTCAATCTGGGCCTAGATCTCAGTTTCCAATGGTCACTCTCATGTGTGGTCTCCTAAAATCCCAAAACAATTGATGGCAATACTTCTCTGAGGTCTGTTCCAGAACTCAGTCTCTAAGGGGAATCACACCAGAGTTCAAGCCCAGGTGGACCCAATCATCTCTTCCAACTGCCACACAAATGACCACAATTAAAACCAAAACACTCCCACACGGCCCTCATCTTCTTCATAACCTTTGGCTGGAGTTTTCCATTAGGGGTGCAGTCAAAGACAGTGTCCAAAATAAGCTCCCTTGTCCCTCATTTGCCTAAAATCTCAGTGGCCTGGACACCCTTCATGTGAACCAGGAGTAATCAAATAGGTCTGCCATTAATACTTTTCCACTTCTACAATTTGAGGCTTTCTGACTGTGGGGTTTAGATTCTTTATGTGATTTGGAGTCATGAGAAAATCCAAGCACACTTGGGCAAGCTTTTGCAGGGATTTGGAGAATTCTTTTGACCCAAAGGATCCCTATTCTCACTTGATTGAAGTGAGAAACCTTACAGAGGAAAGCTAGAGACTTCATCCACAATGACTGCAATTTTTGCCCTTTGATTTTGGATGCACACATGGGATCTTTCTTTAGATTCATCAGGTGCTGATAATCTAAGCCACAGCCTCACACAGGGCCAGGAGGCTGATTCCGACACATCCCTTTCCAAAGCAATTAAGCAAAGAGCCACAGGTGATGCCCATTCATTTCCATTTGAAAACTGTTTCTTAGGGCTTCACAAAGGGGTGGCTGGAGGCAAAGACCTTCCTGACATTCAGGGCAAAAGAAAAATAGGTAAGCAAAAGGCCCAAAGCAGGGTTTCTCCACTGTGACTTTTCTGGTCTAACTGATATCTGAGTTTTCTGAGGTGCTCGCCAGTCCCTTCAGCTATCCAGTACATGGCCATATCACAGAGCTTGGAGGTGGTACATATCTTTTACTCAAAACCATGAGCCTATTCTGGAGTGTGGCCAGAATTCAGGAAGAAAATAGGAAATTAGGAAGATAGCAGGTGTTGCCCATCCATAAGGCAATCTTCTGCCTAATCATAAATTGGGCAGGATGAATACTGGGAAGCTTTCTACTAGACAGGACACATCCATTGATGCATTCTATTTTCTAATGTCTACAACCACGGACACAGTGGGACACACAGACATAGAAACACTCGCCTTGTCACATGACTTACTAGAAACAGTCCTTACCAAACCAAACAAACCGCCTTTCCTATCTATTCTCAGAACATGAGACAAAACCAAAAACTCACACCCACAACCACAAAGGCACCTCCTTCCCCCAAGTAGGTCTGTGACTATCCAGAGGGTGGTCTGACTCGTGGGCCATAATATATTCCCCCAACATGGCCTGTCCTGTCTCAGATCTGGTCTCCTTAGCCAACTCTATGAAGTTTTCAGGAGTCCGCGATGAGCCACTACCTGATTTCTCTGGAAAAGCCAGTTTTCAGAGCTTTCCTGGCATTTGGTCATCCTCACAACAGTAGGACCAAAAAATAATGTCTCTGTCCTTGTTCAATCAAAACAAGCGAGCCCAATGGGACTGGGACTGGGACTGACTCTGGGTTCCTGGCTTCCTGGATCAAAAGTTCACAGTGTTCCATCACCAAAAGTGTGAGGTGTGGTCATTTCTTTAAGGAACTGAATGAGGTCACTGCCTTGGCAAACACTTTGTCTTCACAGTTGCTTTCAATTGACCAATGAAACGGAGGCTGCCCCTACTTCCTTTGAAATTTTCACAAGTTAGAATGGTAGATCAACCATAGGCTCCTGGAACAGCTCTCCACACAGGCCTGGTTTGGTCCATCTTCTCTACATTAAGAAGAGAGAGGCTGATTCCGACATATCCTTTCATCCTGACCAGGATGTTTGCCATGGAAGATGACTTTTGCTCTCTCAGGTCTTTCATAGCTGCCTACATCTTCTCCAGGGATCATTTCTACATGGACCTTTGAGGTTATCAGCAGGTGGAAGATCACCTACATTTCTGTATTGTAAGTCAAACTCTGTCCCTGTTCTTCTGTAAAATTAGATTGAGGGAACGGTGCATTCTTAGGGTTAATAACATGTTCCATTTGGGTTAGGAATCATTCTGTGAGATGAATAATGGTATTGGAACATGCAATATTTATAAGAATATATTGGTGAAATATAAGTATGAAAACAGAAATCTAGGTAAGACTTGAAGCCCAGAAGGGCATTTTGCCCTTGATTGGGATACTTAGCTTTGAATTACATTCTGAACAGTTGTCTCACATAATTCGATATCAAATGGCAAAAGACCTTGTACCTTGGATGATTGAATGTAGAAGAGAACATCCACTCAAACTGGGATAGTCAGTAGGTTTGGGAAGAAGAGTGAGTATAGGTTTTGGAACAAATTTCATTAGTAATAGGTTTTTGGTTAGAGAGTGAACGTAAATGTCAGCACATGAGAAGAGTCAGTCACATGATGAACAGGGGAAAATATGTAGGAAAACAGATATCAATAGACACATTAGGAAATAAGGCAAAGTATAATGTGAGTGATAGGATTAGACATTTCCAACAGGGTTGAGTTTGAATATATAATCTTAGGAAGAAACAAATATGTAGTCACCAATATGATTGATATTGAGCATTAGACAACCTGGACATGGATGTTTATAGTAATACATGTTCAATTTCCATTTAGGCTATGGTACAAACATAAGTGTGAGCCTTGCGTTTTGTGTCCAGAATATCACTCTGATAAAATATATATGTAGATCAGGTTACATGAGTAATTCTTCCACCATTTTTTGAAGCAATATTTTGAAGATGTATAAATTAGTATTGGGGGTACAAAGAGATGTACCCTGTGTATATGAATCTAGAGAAAATGCATGAGTAGACCACACTGTGAATTAATAATATAACTAGTTCTACATAAAATAATGGATTGAATTGATATCTTAAAATATATAAGAAATCTTATATTGAAATACTATCATTCATTCCAACTAGTTATACATCTAATGGTAATATTATGGTTATGGTTTATCATGAAGGGTGTGATTTTTGCTTCAAAAGTGATTATGTAATTCAAAAATCATGTGTTTAGAAAGTAGTCTCATGAAACGACCAGTCAAGAAACATGGAGGAATTTCAAAGTTCTGAAGCAGGAAGTGATTGAAAGTGAAACAAATGCCTATAAATATGCTAACTTGTGGATGAAATATATATCATATGATGTGCATAAACTGAAGAAATAGCAACGTACAAGTCTTGAATAAAAATGAACGTCAAAATACATGTCATGCCCCATAGGAATCTACTTGCATTGATGTAAAACTGAGTCAGTTACTGTAGAAATATTAGGATTTGTATGCATCGTTCACTGAAGTTAGTTGTCTGTATTAGGAAACAAATATGTATTTCAGGTGGATGAATATTTCTGAGTATAATCTTGTGAAAAGTTGATTATACATCCACATATATGAACATAATAGAATTTAGAGAGTGTATAATAAAACACATATATTTTGAAAAATCTGGATAGGAGATATATATATATATATATATATATATATACAAAAAAAACAAAGACATTAAAAAGTAGCAATATGTATGCCAATTGAAATTCATAGTGAAATATATATCATCCACTGATGCAAAAATATTTATTATACTGAACATGGATTTATGTATAATGTTATTCAACTAGGAAAATTAATCCAAAGTGTATGCAAAATTGTGATACAAAAAATCTTTCCACTCTCATCCTGAACAATGCCTTGACTTACCCTCACCTTAAGTAATTCACAATTATATGAAAAGAGGTAAAAAATCTGTGAGTACATATCTGGAATTGAATATGCTCATGATTTCACAACTTTGCAAGTGGTTGATGAGTTTCCAAAAGTAAGGAACAGGGTAAACACTTCACAAACATGGAGCTCTGCTGGACTAAAGACTTCTTGAGAAACTGCCCCTGAGGTTGTGCACTTGAAATATATGTTTTTGTCAGGAGCTTTACCTACCTTTGTTGTGAGACCATCAAAGCTGGGTCTGCATCTATGTGACCTAGAGGACATGGTTTCTTATTTTCCAATGAACATGAGGCACCAGTGCTGAAGTCTCTCTTTGTAGGTAAACTGTGGCCACTTCGGGCAATGTGACTCCCCGTGTGGACTTTGAAGCCATTTGGTCATCCTCCACTTTTCGTGGTGTTTCTTGCTGCTACACTGGGAGTTTGGTATTTGCTTCATGACATACAAGGAGTTCAACTGGCACACAGTGCTTGAGGGAGTCTTGTAACGTGTGGTGGGTCAGGCTCTGCAGGAAAATGCACCAACTAGGCTTCTATCCCACATTGCTTACCGCCTTGACCATAGAAACCTGATTAAGAACATTGCCCTGAAACCCCTGCATATAACAAGATGCCTTTTCATATAATGGTCTCCTGGCTGCACCAAGTCAGTCACAAGCCATTTGGAAGCCAATGGCAGATCCACATGGCCACAACACAGATGTATTACCACACATCTGCCCACCACTGCTCTAGGCCCACTACTCAGCAGCCTCCAACTTACTGGCATCTCTGTACTACACAATTTTCATGAAACCCAGTCAATCAAGGCACTGTATGATATACTTATGATCAGCAACAGGACATCCAATGGTTCTCCAGTGCCACCTGGTCATTGGGAATTTCAAAAATTTCATGGTGTTTATCTATGCATTTTTCAAGAATGAAGTTGGAGGCACTTTGGGGTTTCCATTCATCTAGGAACCATTACATGGGGAGGAAGCTAATTTCAATGAAAGCTCTGAGGAACTCTCATAGGCAAGGCTTCCCAAACAGTGGCCAAAATGTCACATGAAGCCAGGCCCATTGAGGTCTACAACGTGAGGTCCATGTGTCTTTTGACTCTAACTATGGCTGCCAAGTTTTTCAGAATAAAATCATGTGATATCTTTGCTGAGATTTTCAGTTCTCTGTGGAAAGCCATCCTGGGCCTAGATCTCAGGTTTCAAGGGCAACTCTCATGTGTGGCCTCCTACAATCCCAACACAATTCATGGCAATACTTCTCTGTCGTCACTTCCCAAACTCAGTCTCTAAGGGAAATCACACCAGAGTTCAAGCACATGTAGACCCAGTCATCTCTTCCAACCGCCACACAAATGACCACAATTAAAACCAAAACATTTCCACATGGCCCTCATCTTCATCCATATAGACACTCATCATAAACTCTGGCTGGAGGTTTCCATGAGGGGCGCAGCCCAAGACAGTGTCCAAAATATGCACCCTTGCCCCTCATTTGTCTAAATTTAGGGTGGCCTGGAAACCCATCCTGTGAACAAGGAGTGATCATATAGGCCTGCTGTTAATACTGCTCTGCTTCTCCAATTTGAGGCCTACTGAATGTCAGGTATAGATTGCTTATGTGATTTGGCATCATGAGAGAACCCAAGCACTTCTGCAGGACTTTGAAGAACTCATTTGACCCAAAGGAATCCTATTCTCACTTGATGGAGTTCAGGACCTAACACAGGAAGACAAGAGACTTCATCCACAATGACTGATCATTTTGCCATTTTGGTTTTGGATGCACACATGGGATCTTCTTTAGATTTATCAGGAGCTGAGAATCTTAGCCACCCCCTCAATCAGGGCCTAGTGTCTGATTAAGACACATCCCTTTCCAAAGCAATTAAGCAAAGAGCCACACGTGATACCCATTCATTTAAATTTGAAAACTGTTTCTTCAGGCTTCTAAAAGGGGTGGCCTGAGGCAAAGACCTTCCTGACATTCAAGGCAACAGAACCATAGGTAAGCAAATGGACCAAAGCAGGGTTTCTCCACTGAGACTCTACTGCTCACACTATATCTGAGTTTTCAGAGATGTTCCCATTCCCTTCAGCTATCAAGAACATGGACATGTCACAGAGCTTGGAGGTGGTACATATCTTGGACAATACATCATGAGCTTATTCTGGAGAGTGGCCAGAATTCAGGAAGAAAACAGGAACTTAGGAAGTTAGTAGTTGTTTCCTATCCATAAGGCAAACCACAGTCCATTTATCAATTGTGAACGATGAATGCTGGGAAGCTTTCTACTAGACAGGACACCTCCATTGATGCATTCTCTTTTCTAATGTCTAAAACCACGGACACAGTGGATACACAGACATAGAAACACTTGCCTTGTCAAAAGAGTAACTAGAAACAGTCGACTCCAAACCAAACCAACCACCTTTTCTACCTATTCTCAGAACATGAGACAAAACCATAAACTCACACCCACACACATAAAGGCACCTCCTTCCCAAAAGTGGGTCTGTGACTATCCAGAGTGTCCTCTGACTGGTGGGCTATACTATGTTCCTCTCGAAATGGCCTTTCCACTTTCAGATCATGTCTCCTTGGCCAACTCTGTGATGCTGTGAGGAGCCTGCAGTTAGCCACTACCTGCTATCTCAGAAAAGGCCCCTCTTCAGAGCTCAACTGGCATTTGGCCATCCTCACATCACTAGGTACCAAGAAAGTCTTACTTGTACTTGGTAAATCCAAACAAGTGAGCCCACTGGGACTGGGACTGGGACTGGCTCTCGGTGCCTGGCTTCTTGCATCACAATTTCAGAGAGTTCCATCACCAAGGAAGTTAGCTAGGTCACTTCCTTCAGGAACTGAATGAGGTCCCTCTCTTGGCAACAACTTTGTCCTAACAGTTTCTTCCAAGGGTCCCTTTAGATGGAGGCTGCTCCTACTTTGTGTGACAATTTGACTAGTTAAAATGGTATATCAAAATAGGCACCTGGGAACAGCTCTCCACGCAGGCCTGGTTAGGTCCATCTTCTCTACATTAAGAAGAGAAAGGCTGATGCATACACATCCCTTCATCCTGTTCAGGTTGTTTGCCATGGAAGATGGCTTTTGCTCTCTCAGATCCTTCATAGCTGCCTACATCTTCTCCAGGGATCATTTCTGCATCGAACTTTGAGGTTCTCAGCAGTTGGAAGATACCCTACATTACTGTATTGTAAAATGAACTCTGTCCCTGCTCTTTTGTAATTTTAGATTGAGGCAACAGAGTATGGTTAGGGTTAATTACAGGTTCGATTTGGGTTAGGAATCATTCTGCGGGATGAATAATGGTCTTGGGAACCTGCAATATTTATAGGAATATAGAGATGAAATATAAGTATGAAAACAGAAATCTAGGTAAGATTTGAAGCTCAGAAGTGCATTGGGCAACTGATTGTGATACGCAGCTTTGAATTACGTTCTGCATACATGTTTCAGAAAAATCGATATACAATAGCATAGGACCTTGTACCTTGGATGATTGAATGTAGTAGAGAACATCCACTCAAAAAGGGATAGTTGATAGGATCAGGAAGATAGTCAGTATGTTTCGGAAGAAGAGTGAGTATAGGATTTGGACCAAAGTTCATAAGCAACAGGGTTTCGGTTAGAGAGTGAATGTCAATGTCAGCACATGTGAAGGGTCAGTCACAATGTTGAACTGGAGAAAATATGTAGGAAAGTAGATATCAATAGAGACATTAGGAAATCAGGAAAAGTACAATGTGAGTGAAAAAATTAGACATTTTCAATGGTATTGAGGTTGAATATATAATCTTAGGAAGAAACAAATATGTAGTCACCAATAGGATTGACATTTGAGAGCATTAGGCAACCTGGTCATGGATGTTTTTAGTAATCCATGTTCAGTTTCCATTTAGGCTTTGGTACAGTCATACGTGTGAATTTTGCATTTTGTGTCCAGAATATTACTGTGATACCATGCATATGTAGATCAGGTGATATGAGTATTTCTTCCACCATTTCTGGGAGCAATATTTTGAAGATGTATAAATTAGTATTGGGGATACAAAGAGGTGTAACCTGTGTCTATTAATATAGAGAAAATGCATGAATAGACCATACTGTGAATAAATAATATAACTGGTTCCACTTTACAAAATGTATTGAATTGATATCAGAAAATATATAAGAAATCTTTTATTGATATAAAATCATTCATTCCAACCAGTTATACATCTAATAGTGTTATTATAGTTATGGTTTATCATAAAGTGTGTGTCCGTTTTGCTTTAAAAGTGATAAAGTAAATCGAAAATAATGTGTTTGGAAAGAAATCTCATGAAAAGATCAGTCAAGAAACATGGAGAAAAACATGTGTTCTGAAGCAGGAAGTGATTGAAATTGAAACAAATCCCTATAAATTTGCTAAATTGTGGAGGAAATATATATCCTATGATGTGCATAAACTGAAGAAATTGTAATGTCCCAGTGTTGAATAAAAATGAACGTCGATATACACATCATGTCCCATAGGAATCTACTTGCATTGATGATAAACTGTGTCAGTTACTGTAGAAATGTTAGGATTTGTATGCACCATTCACTGAAGTTAGTTTTCAGCACTAGGAATCAAATATGTATTTCAGGTGGATGAAATTTTCTGAGAATAATCTTGTGAAACGTTGATTATAAATCCACGTTCATGAACATGAATGAAATTAGGAAGTGTATATAAGACACATATATTTCATATTTTGAAAAATATGGAGAGAGTGTATATATATATATATATATATATATATATATATATATATATACACACACACATACACACACACAGAGAGACATTAAAAATAGCAATATATGCCAATCAAAATTCACCATGAAATATATATCATCCACAGATCCAAAAATATTCATTTTACTGAACAAAGATTTGTGTATAATTTTGTTCTCTAGGAAGCTCACCCATAGGTTGAATTTTCAGTTCCAATGGCGTTTATGAGGAGTTATCTCTTCTCTCAATTTGTATCTGCCAAGTCAGCCACCTCACAAGAATGTACGTGTAGTACCAGGTAGGATTCTCTATGTGCATATAAAAATATATGTGCTGAGTAGGCTACAGAGAAAGAGAGAGAAGAATTCACATATTTGTTATCTTTAAAATCACATGGACAACTATTGCAACAAAAATTGTCTAGATTAATAACTCCTAACCTTTATAATGCAAAAGGCAAGTCCAACTATACACCATGCCTCCTCTGAACTGTTTGTATTTCTATTATGTTTGGGTTTTTTTTCTGCCTCATATTAGGATTAGTAGTCAGACACTAGTAGGGTATGGTTTAGTGTCAGGGATTCAGTATTTCAAATGGAAAATTGGAAAATGAATCCAATATGTATGCAAATATGTCCTACACAAAAGTCTTCCCACTCTCATCCAGAAAAAATCCATTGACATTATCTTCACCCTATGTAAGATGCAATTCGAAGAGAAGAGTTAGAAAATCTGTGAATACATATCTGGAATGGAAAATGCTCAGGAGTTCACAACCTTGGAGGTGGTAGAGGAGTTTCCAAAAGTAAGTGACTGCATAAACACTCCACAAACATGGAACTCTGCTGGCCAAAAGCCTTCTTGAGAAACTGCCTCTGAGTTTGGACACATGAAATATATCTCGTTGTCCGGAGCTTTAGCTTCATTTCTGGTGAGACCATCAAAGCTGGATCTGCATCTATGTGACCTGGAGGACATCGTTTCTTATTTTCCATTGAACATTAGGTACCGGTGTTGATTTCTCTCTTTGTTGGTAAACTGTGGCCACTGGAAGCTTAGTGTCTCTCTGAGTGGACTGTGAAGCCATTTGGTCATCCTGAACTTTTTGTGGTGTTTCTTGCTGCTGCACTGGGAGTTTGGTATTTGCTTCACGAAATACAAGGAGTTCAACTAGGATATAGTGCTAGAGGGAGTTCTGTGACGTGTGTTGGGTCAGGGTCTGCAGGAGAATTCACCAACCAGGGTTCTATCCCACATAGCTTGCCCCCTTGACCATCGCAACCTGATTCTGAACATTGCCCAGAAACCTCTCCATATAACAAGATGCCTTTTCATATAATAGTCTTCTGGCTGTACCAAGTCAGTCACAAGCTATTTGGAAGCCAATGGCTGATCCACATGGCCACACCACAGTTGTATTATCACACACCTGCCCACCACTGCTCTAGGCCCACTACTCAGCAGGCTCCAACTTACTGGCATCTCTGTTCCACACCATTTTCATGAAACCCAGCCAATCAAGGCACTGTCTGTAACACTAATGATCAGCAAGAGAACAACCAATGGTTCTCCAGTGCCCCTTGGTCATTGGGAATTTCAAAAACATCATGGTATTTATCTATCCATTTTTCAAGAATGAAGTAGGAGGCACTTTGGGGTTTCCATTCTTCCAGGAACCATTACATGGGGAGGACTCTCATTTCAATGAAAGCCCTGAAAAACTCTCACAGGCAAGGCTTTCCAAAGAGTGGCCAAAAGGTCACATGAAGCCAGGCCCATTGAGGTCTACAACGGGAAACCCATGTGTCTTTTGACTCTTAACTATGGCTGCCAAGTTATTCAGAATAAAATCATGCGATATCCTTGCTGAGAATTTCAGTTCTCTGTGGAAAGCCATCCTGGGCCTAGATCTCAGGTTTCAATGGCAACTCTTATGCGTGGCCTCCTAAAATCCCAACACAATTCATGGCAACACTTCTCTGAGGTCAGTTCCAGAACTCAGTCTCTAAGAGGAATCACACCAGAGTTCAAGCCCATGTGGACCCTGTTATCTCTTCCAACCGCCACACAAATGACCACAATTAAAACCAAAACATTCCCACATGTCCCTCATCTTCATCCATATAGACAGTCATTATAAACTCTGGCTGGAGGTTTCCATGAGGGGCGCAGCCAAGACAGTGTCCAAAATATGCACCCTTGCCACTCATTTGTCTAAATTCATGGTGGCCTGGACACCCTTCCTGTGAACCAGGAGTGATCAAAAAAGCCTGCCGTTAACGCTGCTCTGCTTCTCCAATTTGAGGCCTACTGACAGTCAGGTATAGATTCATTATGTGATTTGGCATCATGAGAGAACCCAAGTACTTCTGCAGGACTTTGAAGAACTCATTTGACCCAAAAAAATCCCTATTCTCACTTGATGGAGGTCAGGAACCTTTTGGAGGAAGGCAGGAGACTTCATCTACAATGACTGATCTTTTTGCCATTTTGGTTTTGGATGCACACATGGGATCTTTTTTACATCTATCAGGAGCTGAGAATCTTATCCACAGCCTCAAACAGAGCCTAGTGTCTGATTAAGACACATCCTTTTCCAAAGCAATTAAGCAAAGAGCCACAGGTGATGCACATTCATTTCCATTTGAAATCTGTTTCTTCAGGCTTCACAAAGGGGTGGCATGATGCAAAGACCTTCCTGACATTCAAGTCAACAGAACCATAGGTAAGCAAATGGACCAAAGCAGGGTTTCTCCACTGAGACTTTACTGCTCACACTGATATCTGAGTTTTCTGAGATGTTCCCATTCCCTTCAGGTATCAAGAACATGGACATGTCACAGAGCTTGGAGGTGGTACATATCTTGGACAATACATCATGAGCTTATTCTGGAGAGTGGCCAGAATTCAGGAAGAAAACAGGAACTTAGGATGTTAGTAGGTGTTTCCTATCCATAAGGCATACCACGGTCCATTCATCAATTGTGCAGGATAAATGCTGGGAAGCTTTCTACTAGACAGGACACCTCCATTGATGCATTCTCTTTTCTAATGTCGACAACCATGGACACAGTGGATACACAGACATAGAAAGTCGCCTTGTCAAAAGACTTACTAGAAACAGTCGACTCCAAACAAAACCAACCACATTTCCTACCTATTCTCAGAACATGAGACAAAACCGCAAACTCACATCCACAAACAAAGGCAACTCCTTCCCAAAAGTAGGTCTGTGACTATCCGGAGTGTCCTCTGACTGGTGGGCCATACTATGTTCTCCACAAAATGACCTCTCCTGTCTCAGATCTTGTCTCCTTGGCAAACTCTGTGATGCTGTGAGGAGCCAACTGCTAGCCACTACCTGCTATCTCAGGAAAGGCTTCTCTTCAGAGCTCTCCTGGCATTTGGCCATCCTCACATCAGTAGGTACCAAGAAGGTCTGACTCTGTACTTGGTAAATCCAAACAAGTGAGCGCACTGGGACTGGGACTGGGACTGGCTCTCGGTGCCTGGCTTCTTGCATCAAAATTTCAGAGTGTTCCATCACCAAGGAAGTTAGGTAGGTCACTTCCTTCAGGAACTAAATGAGGTCACTGCCTTGGCAACAACTTTGCCCTAACCATTGCTTCCAAGGGTCACATTGGATGGAGGCTGCCCTTACTTCCTTTGACAATTTGACTAGTTTCAATGGTATATCAAAATAGGCACCTGAGAACAGCTCTCCACACAGGCCTGGTTACGTCCATCTTCTCTACCTTACAAAGAGAGAGTCTGATGCATACACATTCCTTTTTTCTGTCTAGATTGTTTGCCATTGAAGATGGCTTTTGCTCTCACAGGTCCTTCATAGCTGCTGACATCTTATCCAGGGATTATTTCTGCATCGAACTTTCAGGTTCTCAGCAGTTTGAAGATACCCTACATTCCTGTATTGTAAGACGAACTCTGTCCCTGCTCTTTTGTAATGTTAGATTGAGGCAACCGTGTATGGTTATCGTAAATAGCAGGTTAGATTTGGATTAGGAATCATTCTGCAGAATGAATAATGATCTTGGGAACCTGCAATATTTATAGGAATATAGAGATAAAATATACGTATGAAAACAGAAATCTAGGTAAGATTTGAAGCTCATAAGTGCATTGGGCAACTGATTGCGATACGTAGCTTTGAATTACGTTCTGCATACATGTTTCAGAAAAATCGATATACAATGGCATAGGACCTTGCACCTTGGATGATTGAATGCAGTAGAGAACATCCACTCAAAAAGTGATAGTTGATAGGATCAGGAAGATAGTCAGTATGTTTCGGAAGAAGAGCTAGTATAGGATTTGGACCAAAGTTCATTAGCAATAGTGTTTCCGTTAGAGAGTGAATGTCAATGTCAGCACATGTGAAGGGTCAGTCACAATGTTAAACTGGGGAAAATATGTAGGAAAGTAGATATCAATAGAGACATTAGGAAATCAGTCAAAGAGTATCAAGTGAGTGAAAAAAATTAAACATTTTCAACAGTTTTGAGGTTGAATATATAATCTTATGAAGAAACAAATATGTAGTCACCAATAGGATTGACATTTGAGAGCAATAGGCAACCTGGTCATGGATGTTTTTAGTAATCCATGTTGAGTTTCCCTTTAGGCTTTGGTACAATCATACGTGTGACTTTTGCATTTTGTGTCCAGAATATTACTGTGATAACATGCATATGTAGATCAGGTGACATGAGTATTTCTTCCACCATTTCTGGGAGCAATATTTTAAAAATGTATAAATTAGTATTGGGGGTACAACGAGGTGTACCCTGTGTCTATGAATATAGAGATAATGCATGAATAGACCATAATGTGAATAAATAATATAACTGGTTACACTTTAAATAATGTATTGAATTGATATCAGAAAATGTATAAAAAATCTTTTATTGATATATAATCATTCATTCCAACCAGTTATACATCTTATGATGATATTAGAGTGATGGTTTATCATGAAGTCTGTTTCAGTTTTGCTTCAAAACTGATAAAGGAAATCGAAAATAATGTGTTTGGAAAGAAGTCTCATGAAAAGACCAGTCAAGAAACACGGAGGAATGCATGTGTTCTGAAGCAGGAAGTGATTGAAAGTGAAACAAATGCCTGTATATTTGCTAACCTGTGGAGGAAATATATATCCTATGATGTGCATAAACAGAAGAAATTGTAATGTGCCAGTGTTGAATTAAAATGAACATCAATATACACATCATGTCCATTGGAATCTACTTGCTTTGATGATAAACTGTGTCAGTTACTGTAGAAATATTAGGATTTGTAAGCACCATTCACTGAAGTTAGTTCTCAGGACGAGGAAACAAATATGTATTTCAGGTGGTTGAATGTTTCTGAGAATAATCTTGTGAAAAGTTGATTATATATCCACATACATGAATATGAATGAATTTAGAGAGTGTTTAATAAGACACATTTTTTTCATATTTTGAAAAATCTAGAGAGTGTATATATATAAATGTAAAACTCATGGAGAAATATTACAATTAAAATTTGACAAGATTTATAATACATACCCTTGATAAAGCCGAAGGCAAATCCAAGTATATACCATGCCTCCTATGAAAGGCCTGTATTTCTATTCTGTTACGTTTCTTTTTATCCATCATATTAGCATTAGTAGTCAGAGTCTATTAGGGTATGTGTTAGTGTCAGGGATCATTATTTCAAATGAAAATAGAAAAATGAATCTAATGTGTATGCAAATATGTGCTACACAAAAATCTTGCCACTCTCATCCAGAACAATTCCTTGACATTTACTTCGCTCCAAGTAAGACACAATTAGTGGAGAGGAGTTCGAAAACCTGTGATTACATATGTGGAACTGAAAATGTTCAGGAGTTCACAACATTGGAGGTGGTAGAGCAGTTTCAAAAAGTAAGGGAGACGTTAAACACTCCACAAACTTGGAGCTCTGCTGGCCTAAAGACTCTTTGAGAAAATGCCTCTCAGGTTGGGCACATGAAATATATGAAGTTGTCAGGAGATTTAGCTTCCTTTGTTGTGACACCATCAAATGTGGGTCTGCATCTATGTGACCTGGAGGAAATGGTTCCTTATTTTCTAATGAACATGAGACAGCATTTCTGAATTCTCTTTTTCTTGGTAAACTGTGGCCACTGGGAGTTAAGTTTCTCCCCGTGTGGTCTGTGAAGCCGTTTGGTCATCCTCCATTTTCGTGGTGTTTCTTACTGCTGCACTGGGAGTTTGGAATTGGCTTAATGAAATACAAGGAGTTCAACTGGCACACAATTCTGGAGGGAGCTCTGTCACGTGTGATTGGTCAGGGTCTTCAGTAGAATTTTCGAAACATGGATCTATCCCACATAGCTTTCCCCCTTGACTATAGCAACCGAATTCTGAACATTGCCCTGAATCCTCTCAATATAACAAGATGCCTTTACATATAAGGGTCTGCTGCCTGCACCATGTCAGTCACAAGTATTTTGGAAGCCAATGGCCGATCCACGTGGTCCCACAACAGATATTTATTCACAACCATATAGTCCACTGCTCTAGCCCCAATACTCAGCAGGCTCCAACTTATGACATCTCGGTTCTATACCATTTTCATGACAACCAGTCAATCAAGGAACTGTCTGGTACACTCATGATCAGCAACAGGACATCCAAAGTTTCTCCAGTGCCACCTGGTCATGGGAATATTAAAAATTTCATGGTATTTATGTAGCCATTTTTCAAGGATGATGTTGGAGGCACTGTGGGTTTCAATTCATTCAGGAACCATTAAATGGTGAGTAAGCTCATTTCAATGAAAGCTCTGGAGAACTCTCACAGACAAGGCTTCCCAAAGAGTGGCCAGAAGGTCACATGAAGTCAGGCTCATTGAGGTCTACAATGTGAGGTACATGTGTGTTTTGAGTGTCAACTATGACTTCCAAGTCTTTCAGTAAAAAAATCATGTGTTATCCTGGCTGAGATTCCCAGTGCTCAGTGGAAAGCCACCCTGGGCCTAGATCTCAGTTTCCAAGGGCTAATCTCATGTGTGGCCTCCTATAATCCCAACACAATTCATGGCAATACTTCTCTCAGGTGAGTTCCAGAACTCAGGCTCTAAGGAGTATCAGAGAAGAGTTCAAGCCCTGGTGGACCAAGTCATCTCTTCCAACCGCCACACAAATGACCACAATTAAAACCAAAACACTCCTACATGGCCCTCATCTTCTTCCATAAAGACACTCATCATAACATGGCTGGAGGTTTCCATGAGGGGCACAGCCCAAGACAGTGTCCAAAATAAGCTCCCTTGCCCCTCATTTGCCTAAAGTCAGGGTGGCTTGGACACCCTTCTTCTGAACCAGGAGTGATCTGTAAGGGTAAAAGAAATTGAAATTAAAGTGTTAAAGTTAAAGTGTAAAAGACCGGGTGTTGTAAAGTTTCTAATCTTCAAGGCCTGGTTTAAAATGTAAAGGACCAGGTATTTTCAAGTTTCCATGCTACACGCAAAACCTGAAATTCCTGTAAATTGTAGGACAATTTCTGGACTGCCCAATAAATATTCCCCCTGACCGCCTGGTTGTTTAATAACCTAGGACCCTGTGTGGCCTACCACATATACATCGCAGGGCCTAAATCAATCAATTTCAATGTGTACCCCGCTTTAGAATTGACCTATCACTCCCGCCTGACGTGGTCAAGCCAATGAATGAACTAATCATGTTTAGGATTTGTTGTTTCATTTTCCCACAGTGTATGATGATTTGCTAAAGGAGACTGTGATATATGTAAAGTCTCACACTCCCCAAATCGTGTACTTAAGCACTGCTCAACCCCTGCTTGGGGATCTGGGCTGCTCTCCCTTCTTGAGTGAGCACAGAGCACCAGCATGCTGGATTGGATCCTCAATAAATGTCTTTTGCTGTTGCATGAGCCTTGGTCTCATACATGAACATGAATGAAATTAAGGAGTGTATAATAAGACACATATATTTAATATTTTGAATAATCTATAGAGTGTTGATTTTTCACAAAACACATACAGAGATATTAAAAATTAGCAATATATATGCCAATCAAAATTCATCATGAAATACATATCATACACAGATCCAAAAATCTTTATTTTACTGAACATGGATTTATGTGTAATGTTGTTCAACTAGGAAGCTCACGCAAATGTTGAATTTTCAGTTCCTACAGCGTTTAGGAGGAGTGATCTCTTCTCAAAATTTGTAACTGCCTAGTCAGCCACCTCACAATAATGTACGTGTGGTACCAGGTAGGATTCTATTTGTGCATATAAAAATACATGTGCTGAATAGGCAACAGAGAAAGGGAGACAGGAATTCACATATCTGATACCTTTCAAAACACATGGAGAACTATTTCAATTAAAAATTAACCAGATTTTTAACAACTACCCTTTATCATGCAAAAGGCAAGTCCAACTATACACTATGCCTCCTCTGAATTGCTTGTATTTCTATTCTGTTTGGGTTATTTTTCTCCATCATATTAGCATTAGTAGTCAGAGTCTAGTAGGGTATGCTTTAGTGTCATGGATTCAGTAATTCAAATGAAAATAAAGGAAAATGAATCCATTGTTTACGCAAATATGCACTACAAAAAATCTTTCCACTCTCATTCAGAGCAATGCCTTGACATTACCTTCACCCCAAGTAAGACACAATTAGAGGACAAGAGTTAAAAAAATCTGTGAATACATATCTGGAATGGAAAATGCTCAGGAGTTCACAAGCTTGGACATTTTAGAGGAGTTTTCAAAATTAAGGGACAGGATATACAGTCCACAATCATGGAACTCTGCTGGCCTAAAGACTTCTTGAGAAACTGCCTCTGAGTTTGGGCACTTGAAATATATTTTCTTTTCAGGAGCTTTAGCTTCCTTTGTAGTGATACCATCAAAGATTGGTCTTCATTTATCTGACCTGGAGGACATGGTTTCTTATTTTCCAAAGAACATGAGGCAGCAGTGCTCAATCCTACCTTTGAAGGTAAACTATGGCCACGGAGGGCTAAGTGTCTCCCCGTCTTGACTGTGAAGCCAATTGGTCATCCTACAATTTTCGTGGTGTTTCTTGCTGCTGCACTGGGCTTTTGGTATTTTCTTCATGAAATACAAGGAGTTCAACTGGGACACAGTGCTGGAGCGAGTTCTGTCACGTGTGGAGGGTCAGGGTCTACAGGAGAATTCACCAACCAGGCTTCTATCGCACATAACTTGCAACATTTTCCATAGCAAACTGAATCTGAACATTGTCCTGAAACCTTTCCTTATAACAAGATGCCTTTACATATAAGGGTCTGCTAGCTGCACCATGTAAGCCACAAGCCATTTAGAAGTTAATGGCAGACTCACATGGCCCCACCACAGATATTTTATTATACACCTGCACACCACAGCTCTGGGCCCACTTCTCAGCACTCTCCAACTTACTTACATCTCTGTTCTACACAATTTTCGTGAAACCCAGTCAGTCAAGGCACTGTCTGGTACACTCATGATCAGCAACAATACATCCAAATGTTCTCCAGTGCCACCTGGTCAGGGGAATTTCAAGGTATTTATGGAGCAATTTTTCAAGGATGAAGTTGGAGGCACTGTGGGTTTCAATTCATTCAGGAACCATTAAATGTTGAGGAATCTCATTTCAATGAAAGCTCTAGAGAACTCTCATAGGTAAGGCTTCCCAAAGAGTGGCCAAAATATACATACATTTCATATTTTGAAAAATCTTGACAGTGTATATCTATATCTATATCTATATCTATATCTACACACACACACACACACACAAACACACACAGACATTAAAAACTAGCAATATATATGCCAATCGAAATTCATCATGAAATATATATCATCCACGTATTCAAAAATATTCATTTTACTGAACATGGATTTATGTATAATGTTGTTCAACTAGAAAGCTCACCCATAGGTTGAATTTTCAGTTCCAACAGCGTTTAGGAGGACTGAACTTTTCTCACAATTTGTATCTGCCAAGTCAGCCACCTCAGAAGAATATATGTGTGATACAAGGTACAATTCTATATGTGCATATAAAAATATATGTGCTGAATAGGATACAGAGAAATGGGGGAGACAGGAATTCACATATTTGATAAGTTTAAAAATACATGGACAACTCTTTCAACAAAAAAATTGACTAGATTTATAACTCCTACCCTATATAATGGAAAAGGCAATTCCAATGGTACACCATGGCTCCTCGGATGTGTTTGTATTTCTATTCTGTTTGGGTTACTTTTCTCCATCAAGTTAGGATTAGTTGTCAGAGTCTTGTAGGGTATGGGTTAGTGTCAGGGATTCAGTATTTCGAAAGGAAAATTGGAAAATGAATCCAATGTGTATGCAAATATGTGCTACACAAAAATCTTCCGACTCTCATCCAGAACAATGCCTTGACCTTAACTTCGTCCCAAGTAACACATGTAGAGAAGATGAGTAAGAAAATCTGTGAGTACATATCTGGAATTGAATATGCTCAGGAGTTCACAACCTTGCAGGTAGAAGGGGAGTTTCCAAAAGTAAGGGACAATGTAAACACTCCACAAACATGGAGCTCTGCTATCCTAAAGAATTCTGGAAAAACTGCCTCAGATGTTGGGCTCTTGAAATATATGTTGTTGTCAGGAGCTTTAGCTTCGTTTGTAGTGAGACCATTAAAGCTGGGTCTGCATCTATGTGACCTGGAGTAGATGCTTTCTTATTTACCAATGAAAATGAGGCAGCATTGATGAATTCTCTCTTTCTGGGTCAACTGTGGCCACTTGGGGCTCAGTGTCTCCTCATGTGGACTCTGAAGCCATTTGATCATCCTCCAATTTTTGTGATGTTTTTTGCTGCTGCACTGGGAGTTCAGTATTTGCTTCACGAAATACAAGGAATTTAACTGGGACACAGTGCTGGAGGGAATTCTGTCACGTGTGGTGGAACAGGGTCTGCAGGAGAATGCACAAACCAGGCTTCTTTCCAACATAGCTTGCCACCTTGACCATAGCAACCTGATTCTGAACATTGCCCTGAAACTTATCCATATAACAAGAATCATTTACATATAATGGTCTGCTGGATACACCATGTCAGTCACAAGGCATTTGGAAGCCATTGGCAAATCCAGATAGAAGCACCACAGATGTTTTATCTCACACATGCCCACCTTTGCTCTAGGTCCACTATTCAGCAGGCTCCAACTTACTCACATCTCTGTTCTACATCATTTTCGTGAAACCCAGCCAATCAAGGCACTGTCTGGTACACTCATGATCACCAACAGGATATCCAATGGTTCTCCACTGCCTCCTAGATATGGGAATTTCAAAAATTTAATGGTATTTATCGAGCCCATCTTTCAAGGTTGAAGTTGGAGTCACTGAGTCTTTCATTTAATTCAGTAATCATTAAATGGTGAAGATGCTCATTTCAATGAAAGCTCTGGAGAACTCTAACTGCTAAGGCTTCTAAAAAAGTGGCCAAAATGCCACATGAAGCCAGGCCCATTGAAGTCTACAATGTTAAGTGCATTTGTGTTTTGACTCTCAACTATGGCTGCCAAGTGTTTCAGAATAAAATTATGTGATACCCTGGCTGAGATTCCCAGTGCTCTGTGGAAAGCCACCCTGGGAATAGATCTCTGTTTCCAATGGCGACTCCCAAGTGTGGCCTCCTAATATCCCAAAACAATTCATGGCAATACTTCTCTGAGGTCAGTTCCAGGACTCAGTCTCTATGGGGTATCACACCAGAGTTCAAGCCCAAGTGGAACCAGTCATCGCTTCCAACTGCCACACAAATAACCACAGTTAAAACCAAAACACTCCCACATGGCCCTCATCTTCTTCCATATAGACACTCCTCATAATCTCTGGCTGGATGTTTCCATGAGGGGCGCAGCCCAACAGTGTCCAAATAAGCTCGCTTGCCCATCATTTTCCTAAAGTCAGGGTGGATTGTACACCCTTCCTGTGAACCAGGAGGGATCAAATATGCCTTCCAGTAATACTGCTCTGCTTCTCCAATTTGAGGCCTACTGACTGTCGGTATAGATTTTTTATGTGATGTGGAGTCATGAGAAAACACAAGCATGTATGCAATTGCCTTTGCAGGGCTTTGAAGAACTCATTTGATTCAAAGGATCCCTATTCTCACTTGATGGTGGTAAGGAACCTAACAGAGGAAGGCGAGAGACTTCATCAACAATGACTGATCTTTTTCCCATTTTGGTTTTGGATGCACACATGGGATCATTCTTTAGATCCATCAGGTGCTGAGAACCTAAGCCACAGCCTAACACAGGGCCAAGAGACTGATTCAGACACATCCATTTCCAAAGCAATTAACAAAGAGCCACAGGTGATGCCCATTTAATTCCATTTTAAAACTGTTTTCTTCAGGCTTCACAAACTGTGTCCTGAGGCCAAGACCTTCCTCACATTCAGGGGAAGAGAAGAATTGGTTAGCAAAAGGCCCAAAGCAGAGTTTCTCCACTGAGGCTTTCCTGGTCACACAGATATCTGAGTTTTTTGAGATGCTAGCCATTCCCTTTAGCTATCCACTACATGGCCTTGTCACAGAGCTTGGAGGTGGTACATATCTTGGACACAAAACCATGAGCCTATTCTGGAGAGTGGCCAGATTTAGGAAGAAAACAGGAACTTAGGAAATTAGTAGGTGTTTTCCATCCATAAGGGAAGCCACAGTCCATTCATCAATTGGGCAGGATGAATGCTGGGAAGGATTCTACTAAACAGGACACATCCATTGATGAATTCTCTTTTCAAATGTCGACAACCACGGACACAGTGGGATACACAGACATAGAAACACTCACTTTGTGAAACGACTTACTAGGAACAGTCCACTCCAAACCAAACAAACCACCTTTTTTACCTATTCTTAGAACATGAGACAAAACCACAAACTCACACTCACACCCACAAAGGCACCTCCTTCCCCCAAAGAGGTCTGTGACAATCCGGAGTGTCCTCTGACTTGTGGGCCTTATTATGTTCCCTGAAATGTCCTGTCCTGTCTCAGATCTGGTCTCCTTGGCCAAATCTGCAAAGTGGTCAGGAGCCAGCTGTGAGCAACTACCTGCTTTCTCAGGAAAGGCCCCTCTTCTGAGCTCTCCTGAAATTTGGCCATTCTCACATCAGTAGGTACCAAGAAAGACTGACTCTGTTCTTTGTAAATCCAAATAAGTGAGCCCACTGGGAATGGTACTGGGACTGCCTCTGGTTGCCTGGCTTCCTGGATCCCAAGTTCAGAGAGTTCTATCACCAAGGAAGTGAGGAAGGTCACCTCCTTTGTGAACTGAATGAGTTCACTGCTTTGGAAACCACTTTGTCCTAAAATTTGCTTCCAAGGTTCCCATTAGGTGGAGGCTGCCCCTATTTCCTGTGATACTTTCACAAGTGAGAATTGTATATCAACCATAGGCAGCCGGGAACAGCTGTCCACACTGGCCTGGTTTGGTCCATCTTCTCTACATTAAGAAGAGTGAGGCTGATTCTGACACATCCCTTCATCCTGACCGGGTTGTTTGCCATGGAAGATGACTTTTGCTCTCTCAGGTCCTTCATAGCTGCCTAAATCTTCTCCAGGGATCATTTCTGCATGGACCTTTGAGGTTCTCAGCGGTGGAAGATCCCCTACATTCCTGTATTGGAAGACCAATTCTGTCCCTCCTCTTCTGTAAAGTTAGATTGAGGGAACATTGTATGGTTAAGGTTAATAACAGGTTCCATTTTGGTTAGGAATCATTCTCTGGGATGAATAATGGTATTGGGATTTTGCGATATTTTCAAGAATATATAGGTGAAATATAAGTATGAAAAAAGAAATCTAGGTAATTTTTGAAGGACAGAAGGGAATTGGCCCCATGATTGGGATTCTTAGCTTTCAATTATGTTCTGCACAGGTGTCTCAGATAAATTGATATACAGTGGCATAGGATCTTGTCTTTTGGATGATTGAATGTCGAAGAGAGCATCTGGTCCAAAAGGGATAGTTGGTGGATTAGGAAGATATTCGGTAGGTTTAGAATGAAGAGTGTGTATAGAATTTGGACCAAAAGATCTTTAGCAATAGGGTTTTGGGTAGAGACTGAAAGTAAATGTCAGCACATGTGAAGAGTCAGTCACAGTGATAAACTGGGGAAAAAATACAGGAAATCAGATATCAATAGAGACATTAGGAAATCAGGACAAGTATAAAGTGAGTGATAGGATTAGACATTTTCAACAGGGTTGAAGTTGAATATGTAATTTCAGGAAGAAACAAATATGTAGTCACCAATAGGATTCACTTTGAGAGCATTAGGCAACCTGGATATGGATTTTTTTTTTAAATCCATGCTCACTTTCCATTTGGGATTTGGCATAATCATAAGTGTGACCTTGCTTTTTGTTTCCACAATATTACTGTGATTAATGTATATATAGATCAGATGACATGAGTATTTCTTCCACCATTTCTGGGAGCAATATTTTGAAGACATATAATTTAGTATTGTGGGTACAAATAGGTATAGGCTGTGTTATACGAATATAGAGATAATGCATGAATAGACCATACTGTGAATAAATAATATAACTGGTTCAAAATTTAAATAATGGATTGAATTGATATCTGGATATATACTGGAAAACTTATATTGATATTCATACAATCATTCATACCAGTTATACATCTAATGGTAATATTAGTGTTATGGTTTATCATGAAGTGTCTGTGAGTTTTGCTTCTAAAATGATTATGGAAATCAAAAATAATGTGCTTGGAAAGAAGTCTCATTAAAACAACAGTCACGAAACCTGGGGGAATACAAATGTTCTGAAGCAGGAAGTAATTGAAAGTGAAAAAAAATCCTATAAATTTGTGAATTTGTGAATGAAAAATGTATTCTATTATGTGCAAAAACTGAAGAAATATTAATGTACCAGTTTTGAATAAAAATGAACGTCAAAGTACATATCATGTCCCATAGGAATCTACTTGCATTGATGTCAAACTGAGTCATTTACTGTAGCAATATTAGGATTTGTATGCACCATTCACTGAAGTTAGCTTTCAGTACTAGGAAACAAATATATATTTCAGGTGGATTAATATTCCAGAGAATATTCTTATGAAAAGTTTAATAAAAATCCACATTCATTAACATCAATGAATTTAGGGAGTATATAATAAGACACATACATTTCATATTTTGAAAAATCTGGAGAGTTTATACATATATATATGCACACACACACACACACACACACACACACACACACACATATACATTAAAATGTAGCAATATAAATGCCAATCGAAATACATCATGAAATATATATCATCCACAAATCCAAAAATCTTCACTTTTCTGAACATCAATTTAAGTATAATGTTGTTCAACTAGGAAGCTCACCCATAGTTTGTTTTGTAAGTTCCAACAGCATTTAGGAGGAGTGATCTCTTCTCACAATTTGTATTTGCCAAGTCAGCAACCTCACAAGTATCTACGTGTGATACCAGGTAGGATTCTATATGTGCATATAAAAATACATGTGCTGAATAGGGTACAGAGAAATGGAGACAGGAATTCTCATATTTGTTAACTTTAAAAACACATGGAGAAGGGAGGGGCAGAGCCGCCAACCGCGCCTGTAAGGTAGGCGGACCTGCGAGCCACCGGTAGAACAGGCCTAGCGGCCCGCAATCGTAAAAAACACATCGCCCTGGTTGGGGGTTGGGCAGAGCCGCTGCGCGCCTGCAAGGAACGCGGACATGCGACCCACAGGGAGAACAGGCCCAGCAACCCACGGAGGGGCAGAGACACCCCTTGCAACTTCTAGATAGGTGAACCTGTGACCCACCGGCAGAAGAGGCCCAGCTGCCTTCAGAGGGGCAGAGCCGGCCCCCGCGCCTGCGAAGTAGGCAGACCTGCGAACACCGACAGACCATGCGCTAGGCCCCGCCACGGTGCTAGACACATAACCAGGTTTGGGGAGGGGCCGAGCCACTGCCGGTGCATGGAAAGCAGGTGGACCTCTCACCCTCTGGCAGAACAGACCCAGCAACCTACCAGCCTGGTAGATATATCGCCCCGGTTTAGGGAGGGGCAGAGCTGCCACTCGCGCCTGCAATGTAGACAGCCCTGCAATCCACAGACAGAAGAGGCCCAGCGGCACGCGGAGGGGCAGAGCCGACACCTGCGCCTGCAAGGTAGGTGGACCTGTGACCCACTGGCTGAACAGGACCAGCGCCCGAAGAGGGGTAGAGCAACTGCCCGCTCCTGCAAGGTAGGCGGACAGGCTACCGACCGGCAGAACAGGTCCAGAGGGCTGCTGGTGTGGTAGGCACATTGCCCCAATGGGAGGAGGGGCAGAGCCACCGCCCACACCTGTGAGGGAGACTTTTCATGAATACAATAGCAATATAAACATTTAGGGGTAAAATTCAATAACACAAAAGTTCCACCAAACAGAAAAAAACGCGAACAGTAGGAAAAGACAAGGAAAGAAAGGACCACAAGCAATGCAGGTCAACTCAACATTAGAAGAGGTAATATCTGCAGCAGATGGAATGTCAGATAAAGAATTTAGGATATACTTGCTTCCGATGATCTGAGTCAACAGGGAGACATTAGACAGCAAAATCAGACAATGAAAGATCACTTCAACAATAAATTACATAAACAAATCCAAGAAGCAAAAGATCAACTATACAGGGAGATAGAGGTTATAAAAAAAAACAAACAGAAATCATAGAAATGCAGGAAGCAATAAACCAACTTAAAAACTCAATTGAGAATACTACCAGCAGAGTAGATCACGTAGAAGATAGAACATCAGACAATGACGACAAAGTATTTCAACTTGAAAAGAACATAGACAGCTCAGCAAGACTGTTAAGAAACCATGAGCAGAAAATCCAAGAAATATGGGATAACATGAAGAGACCAAACTTAAGGGTAATTGGGATACAGGAAGGCATACAGGTGCAAAACAAAGGAATGAGCAATCTATTCAATGAAATAATATGAGAAACCTTCCCAGACATGAAGAATGAGACAGAATCCCAAATCATAGAAGCCTACAGGATGCCGAATGTGCAAAATCATAAGAGATAAAGACCTAGACATATTATAATGAAGATGCCAAACATACAGAATAAAGAGAGAATTTTAAAAGCTAGAAGAGAAAGGAAGCAGATTACATTTAGGGGTAAACCAATCAGGATAACAGCTGATCTTTCAACACAGACTCTGAAAGCTAGAAGATCCTGGAATAACATTTTTCAAACACTGAAAGAAATTGGGTTCCAACCAGGAATTGTGTATCCAGCGAATTTAAGCTTCAGGATGGAAGATAAAATTAAAACCTTCCATGATAAACAAAAGTTAAAAGAATTTGCAGCTAGAAAACCCTTTCTTCAAAAGATCCTTGGCAAAACATTATAGGAAGACGAAATGGAAAATAACAATGAAAACCAACAGTGGGAGGTAGTACAGTAAAGGGGGGAAAATAATCAAAGAGGAAAAAAAAACATGGTTAGTAACATAAATAAACAAATATGGCTGGAATAACAACCCATATCTCAATAGTAACCCTAAATGTTAATGGCTTAAACTCACCAATTAAGAGACACAGGCTAGTAGAATGGATCACGAAAGAAGACCCAACAATTTTCTGCCTGCAGGAGACGCATTTGATAGGAAAAGAGAAACATAGACTGAAGTTGAAAGGTTGGGAGAAATCATATCACTCATATGGACTTCGGAAACAAACAGGAGTGTCCATACTCAGATCAAATAAAATAGATGTCAAGCCAAAGTTAAGCAAAAGGGATAAAGAGGGACACTACATACTGCTCAAGGGAACCATACACCAACAAGACATAACAATCATAAATATATATGCCCCAAACAATGGTTCAGCTATGTTCATCAAAAAAACTCTTCTCAAGTTCAAGAGTCTGATAGACCACAATACAATAATCATGGGAGACTTCAACACACCTCTCTCACTACTGGACAGATCTTCCAAACAAAAGTTGAATAAGGAAACAATTGAACTGAATAACACAATTAATAACATAGACTTAATAGACATATATAGAATATACCACCCAACATCAAGCAGTTACACTTTTTTCTCAGCAGCACATGGATACCTCTCAAAAATAGATCATATATTATGTCACATGGCAACTCTTAGACAATATAAAGGAGTATAGATAATACCAGGCGTCTTATCTGATCATAATGGAATGAAACTGAAAAATCAACAACAAAAGAAGGAAGGAAACTTCATGCATCACTTGGAGAATGAACAATACGTACTGAATGATCAATGGGTTAT
The DNA here is from genome assembly GCF_048772815.1 of Callospermophilus lateralis. Lineage (NCBI taxonomy): Eukaryota > Metazoa > Chordata > Mammalia > Rodentia > Sciuridae > Callospermophilus > Callospermophilus lateralis. The sequence goes on along the minus strand of NW_027515072.1, from coordinate 128,524 downwards.
AGAAGACATCAAGGAGGAAAATAAAAAATTCTTAGAGATAAATGAAAAAGACAGACGGAACATATCAGAATCTATGGGACACATTGAAAGCAGTTCTAAGAGGAAAATTCATTGCTTGGAGTTCTTTCCTTAAAAAAAGAAAAAAAAAACAACAAATAAATGATCTCATAGTTCATTTCAAAATCCTAGAAAAAAAGAGCAAAACAACAGCAAAAGAAGTAGAAGGCAAGAAATAATTAAAATCAGAGCTGAAATTAATAAAATCAAAACAAAAGAATCAATTGAAAAATTTGACAATACTAAAAGTTGAAAAATAAATAAAATTGACAGACTCTTAGCCATGTTAACAAAGAGAAGAAGAGAGAGAACTCAAATTACTATCATACTGGATGAAAATGGCAATATCACAACAGACACTTCTGAAATACAAAAGATAATCAGAAATTATTTTGAATCCTTATACACCAATAAATTTGAAGATAGTGAAGGCATTGATAAATTTCTTAAGTCATATGATCTGCCCAGATTGAGTCAGGAGGATATAGACAACCTAAGCAGACCAATATTAATTGAGGAAATAGAAGAAACCATCCATTGACTACCAACTAAGAAAAGAACAGGACCGAATGGGTATACAGCAGAGTTTTTCAAAACCTTTAAAGAGGAACTAATACCAGTACTTTTCAAGATATTTCAGGAAATAGAAAAAGAGAGAGAACTTCCAAATTCATTTTAGGAGGCCAATATCACCCTGATTCATAAAACAGACAAAGACACTTCAAAGAAACAAATCTACAGACCAATATCTCTAATGAACCTAGATGCAAAAATCCTCAATAAAATTCTGGCGAATCAGATACAAAAACATATTTAAAAAATTGTGCAACATGATCAAGTAGGATTCATCCCTGGGATACAAGGCTGGTTCAATATACGGAAATCAATAAATGTTATTCACCACATTAATTGACTTAAAAATAAGAACCATATGATCACCCCAATAGATGCAGAAAAAGTATTCAACAAAGTACAGCATCCCTTTATGTTCAAAACTCTAGAAAAACTAGGGATAACAGGAACATACCTCAATATTGTAAAAGCAATCTATGTTAAGCCTCAGGCTAGTATCATTCTGAATTGTGAAAAAATTGAAAGCATTCCCTCTAAAATCTGGAACAAGACAGGGATGCCTTCTCTCACGACTTCTGTTCAACATAGTTCTCGAAACACTGGCCAGAGAAATTAGACAAATGAAAGAAATTAAAGGCATAAAATTAGGAAAAGAAGAACTTAAATTATCACTATTTGCAGATGACATGACTCTATAGCAAGCAGACCCAAAAGGGTCTACAAAGAAACTATTAGAGTTAGTAAATGAATTCAGCAAAGTGGCATGATATAAAATCAACAATCATAAATCAAAGGCATTCCTGTATATCAGCAACAAATCCTCTGAAATGGAAATGAGGACTACCACTCCATTCAGAATATCCTCAAAATAAAAATAAAATACTTGGGAATCAACGTAACAAAAGATGTGAAAGACTTACACAATGAAAACTACAGAACCCTAAAGAGAGAAATAGAAGAAGATCTTACAAGATGGAAAAATATACCCTGTTCATGGATAGTCTGAATTAACATCATCAAAATGGCGATATTACCAAAAGTTCTCTATAGGTTTAATGCAATGCCAATCAAAATCCCAAGGGCATTTCTTGTAGAAATAGATAAAACAATTATGAAATTCATATGGAAAAATACAAAACCCAGTATATCAAAGACAACTCTAAGCAGAAAGTTTGAATCAGGCGGTATAGCGATACAAGTCCTCAAATTATACTACAGAGCAATAGTAACAAAAAGAGCATGGTACTGGTACCAAAACAGGTTGGTGGACCAATGGTACAGAATAGAGGACACAGAAATCAATCCACAAAATTACAGCTATCTTATATTTGATAAAGGAGCTAATAGCATGAAATGAAGGAAGGATAACATCTTTAAAAAATGGTGCTGGAAAAACTGGAATTCCATATGTAACAAATGAAACTGAATCCCTTTCTCTCTCCATGCACAAAAGTTAACTCAAAATGGATCAAGGAGCTTGATATCAAATCAGAGACACGGCATCTGATGGAAGAAAACTTTGGCTATGATCTACATACTGTGGGGTCGGGCTCCAAATTCCTCAATAGGACACCCATAGCATAAGAGTTAATAACTAGAATCTACAAACTGGACTTACTCAAACTAAATAGATTTTTCTCAGAAAAAGAAACAATAAGAGAGGTAAAAAGGGAGCCTACACCCTGGGAACAAATCTTGACTCCTCACACTTCAGATAGAGCCCTAATATCCAGAGTTATACAAAGAAATCAAAAAAATTAACAATAAGAAAATGAATTATCCAATCAACAAATGGGCCAAGGACCTGAACAGACACTTCTCAGAGGAGGACATACAATCAATCAATAAGTACATCAAAAAATTCTCACCATCTCGAGCATTCACAGAAATGCAAAACAAACCCACCCTAAGATACCATTTCACTGCAGTAAGCTTAGCAGCCATTATGAAGTCAAACGACAACAAGTTCTGGCGAGGATGTGGGGAAAAGGGTACACCTGTACATTGCTGGTGGGACTGCAAATTGGCGCAGCCAATTTGGAAAGCCGTATGGAGATTTCTTGGAAAGCTGGGAATGGAACCACCATTTGACCCAGCAATTCCCCTTCTCGGTCTAATCCCTATAGACCCAAAAAGAGCATGCTACAGGGACACTGATAAATCTATGTTCATAGCAGCACAATTCACAATAGGAAGACTGTGGAACCAACCTAGATGCCCTTCAATAGATGAATGGATTAAAAAAATGTGGCATTTATACACAATGGAGTATTACTCTGCATTAAAAAATGACAAAATCATACAATTTGCAGAGAAATGGATGGCATTAGAACGTATTATGCTACGTGAAGATAGCCAATCACTAAAAAACAAATGCCAAATGTTTTCTTTGATATAAGGAGAGTAACTGAGAACAGAGTTGGAAGGAAGAGCATGAGAAGATGATTAACATTAAACAGGGGTGAGAGGTGGGAGGGAAAAGGAAAGAGAAGCAAAATTGCATGGAAATGAAAGGAAACCCTCATGGTTATACAAAATTAAATACAAGATGAAGTGAGTGGAAAGGGGACAAAAACAAGGGGAAGAAATGAATTACAGCAGATGGGGTACATTGAGAGGATTGGAGTGGAGGGGATGGGAGATAGTAGAGGACAGGAAAGGCAGCAGAATACAACAGACACTAGTATAGCAATATGCAAAACAGTGGATGTGTAACTGATGGGATGCTGCAATCTGTATACGGGGAAAAATGGAAGTTCATAACCTACTTGAATCAAAGTGTGAAATATAACATGTCAAGAACTATGTAATGTTTTGAAGAACAAACAATAAATATCAAAGGAAAAAAACACATGGAGAACTATTTCAATTAAAAATTGACTAGGTTTATAACACCTACACTTTATCATGCAAAAGGCAAGTCCGACTATACACCATGCCTCTTCAGAACTGCTTGTTTTTCTATTCGGTTTGGGTCATTTTTCTCCATCATATTAGGATTAGTAGTCAGAGTTTTGTAGGGTACGTGTTAGTGTCAGGGATTCAGTTTTTGGAATGGAAAATTGGAAAGTGAATCCAATGTGTATACAAATATGTGCTACACAAAAATCTTCCCACTTTCATCCAGAACAATGCCTTGACGTTACCATCTCCCCAAATAAGAAACAATTAGAGGAGAAGAGTTAGAAAATCTGTAAATACATATCTGGAATGGAAAATATTTAGGAGGTCACAAACTTGGAGGTGGTAGAGGAGTATCCCAAAGTAAGGTACAGGGTAAACACTCCACAAATATGGAGGTGTGCTGGCCTAAAGACTTCTAGAGAAACTTCCTCTGAGGATGGGCACTTGAAATATATGTTGTTGTCAGTAGCTTTAGCTTCCTTTGTAGTGAGATCATCAAAGCTGGGTCTGCATCTATGTGACCTGGAGGACATTCTTTCTTGCTTTCCAAAGCACATGAGGCAGCAGTGCTGAATTCTCTCTTTGTATGTAAACTGTGGCCACTGGGGTCTTAGTGTCTCCCCGTGTGGACTGTGAAGCCTTTTGTTCATCCTCCACTTTTCGTGGTGTTTCCTGCTGCAGCGCTGGGAGTTTGGTATTTGCCTCACGAAATACAAGGGGTTCAACTGGAACACAGTGCTGGAGGGAGTTTTGTCACTTGTGGTTTTTCAGGGTCTACAAGAGAATGCACCAACCAGGCTTCATTCCCACATAGCTTGCCCCCTTGTCTATAGCAACCTGATTCTGCACATTGCCCTGAAAACTATCAATTTAACAAGACACCTTTACATATAAGTGTCTGGTCACTGCACCATGTCAGTGACAAGCCATTTGGAAATCAATGGCAAATCCACATGGCGCAACCACAGATGATTCATCACACACCTGCACACCACAGCTCAGGGCTCATTACTCAGGAGGGTCCAACTTAATAGCATCTCTGTTCTACACCATTGTCATAAATCCCAGTCAATCAAGGCACTGTCTGGTACACTCATGATCAGTAAAAGTGCATCCAAATGTTCTCCAATACATCTGGTCATGGGAATTTCAAAAATTTCTTGGTATTTATCTAGCCTCTTGGTAAATCCAAACAAGTGAGCCCACTTGGACTGGGACTGGGACTGGCTCTGGGTGCCTGGCTTCTTGGATCACAAAATTCAGAGATTTCCATCACCAAGGAAGTGAGGTGAGGTCACTTCCTTCAGAAAATGAATGAGGCCACTGTCTTGGCCACCACTTTGTCGTAACAGTTGCTTCCTAGTGTCTCAGGAAAAGGAGGCAGCCTCTATTTCCTGTGACACTTTCACAAGTTAGAATGGTATAGAAACATAGGCACCTGGGAACAGCTCTCCACACATGCCTGGTTTCATACATCATCCCTACATTAAGAAGAGATAGGCTGATTGAGACACATCCTTTCATCCTGATCGGGTGGTTTGCAAAGGAAGATGACTTTTGCTGTTTCAGGTCCTTCATAGCTGCCTACGTCTTCTCCAGGGATCATTTCTGCATGGATTTTGAGGTACTCAGCAGGTGAAAGATCTCCTAACTTCCTGTATTGTAATACTAACTTTGTCCCTGCTCTTCTGTAAAGTGAGATTGAGTGAACAATCTCAGTTTACAGAATGGTTAGGGTTAATAGCATGTTCGATTTGGGTTATGAATCATTTTGCTGGATGAATAATGATATTGGGAACCTGCGATATTTATAAGAATATGGAGGTGAAATATAAGTATGAAAACAGAAATCTAGGTAATATTTGAAGCCCAGAAGGAGTTTGGGCCCTTGATTGGGATACATAGCTTAAATTATGTTCTGTGTGACCTTTGCATTTTGTGTCCAGAATATTACTGTGATAATATGTATATGTAGCTAAGGTGACATGAGTATTTCTTCCACCATTTCTGTGAGCAATATTTTGAAAACTTATAAATTAGTACTGGGGATACTAATAGGTTTACCCTGTTTTGATGAATATAGAGATGATGCATTAATAGACCCTACTGTGAATAAATTATATAACTGGTTCCAAATTTAAATAATGGATTGTATTGATATCTGAAAATATATAGGAAATCTTATATTGATATACATACATTCATTCCAACCAGTTATATATCTAATGGTAATGTTAGGGTTATCATTTATCATGAATAGTGTGTGAGTTTTGCTTCAAAAATGATTATGGAATCGAAAATAATATGTTTAGAAAGAAGTTTAGTAAAAATACCAGTCAAGAAACATGGAGGAATATATGTCTTCCAAAGGAGGAAGTGATTGAAAGTGAACCAAATGTTTATAAATTTGTGAACTTGTGAATGAATGGATATATCTAATGATGTCCATAAACTGAAGAAATAATTACGTACCAGGTTTGAATAAAAATGAACTTTAAAAAAACACAATAGAAACATTAGGAATTCTGGAAAAGTATAGTTCGCAGTGAAAGGTTAATAAAATAAGTACTTGTCACTTCCTGTTTTTCTGTATGCTTAACAAAACACTGTTGAAATCTTGAGAACTTTTTGATAGTCTTATTCCCAGAATGTGCTGTCCAAAACTGCCAAACTGCAGAATGTACTCCCTCAACCGGTTGCACACAAACCGCTCACTCGCCCGGACCCATCAATAAACTTCCCCCCCTGCCCTCTCCTAGGAAAATATATAGCTCTGCTTAAGCTGTTCTCAAGGCTCTCTGCTCTATTCAAGTGAGCTCTGAGCCCCAGCATGCTGGACCCCCAATAAACCCTTTGCTTTGCATGAGACAGTCTCTTGGTGGTCTCTTCACCCGATTGTCACCGGACCTTTACATATGGAGGTTCCACCGAGATCGGGCAGCCGTGGACAAGCGACCCCAATGAACTCCTCTCGGGGTAAGTAAGGTGCCTCTTTCTGGTTTCAGGTTTCAGGTCAGGGCTTGGCAAAATGGATGTCGATGAAGAGCGTGAGCTCTCTCCGATGGTGGCTGACAGTCATGTCACAGAGCCACAGGCCAAGTCCCTGGGGGACGTCATAGAGGACTCAGAAAATCGAGGAACAATAGTCTCCATGACTCAGTGATATTTTGTTTCAGATTCGGTATTGCCAACCCATCGGGTTTTGCCAACTACTCAGTCCTGGTCTCAGTGTTGGACTTCCATATCCTGTCTTTATTGTCTTGTCTTGTCTGTGTCATGTGTTGTTGCTTTTACTGTTTGTATATCTTTCATTATGGGACAGAGCACTTCAATGCCTCTGTCTCTGACCCTTGTTCACTGCAACAAAGTTTGCTTAAGGGATCAGAATCTTTCTTTTTCAGTAAAATGCTGGACCTGGCAGACTCTCTGTGCCTCAGAATGGCTCACCTTTGGATTTGGATGGACCCTAGAAGGATCTTTCTACTTCCGACTAATTTAAAAAGTTAGAGATATTGTCTTTCAGCCAGAGCCACATAGATACCTGTGAAGACAGATGGACACTGCCTACCAACCCGGTGACGAGGGGAATCAACATCAAAATCAAGAAAGAGACTTTGTCTACATTAGACGACATCAGGTGTCATCCCTGGAACCCTGTTGGAAGGGACCATATCAGGTGCTACTTATAACACCTACAGCAGTAAAGGTAGACAGAATCACTTCCTGGATCCATACCTCTCATCTCAAGCCTGTTCCCTGTCCAGACTCTGGCTGGAAACTGTAAAAGACTGGTAACGCTTTCAAATTGTGTATTTGCCATGTGGATAAGGCAATAGACTCTCCCCTTGACCACCAGTAGTCCTAACCCTCATCAGCCCATTCAGCAGCGATGGCTGATCACAAATCTTACTGGACAAGAAGTATGGTCTATCTCGCATACAGCCCACATAGGGACATGGTCGCCATCTCTCCACAGAAACATTTGTCAGCTGGCTATAGGTCTTTTCCATTGGGATATCCCTGATGAAGTGGATCCCACTAAAATTCCATTAAATCCCTTCTCTACCATAGATAATGGAAACAAATATTATGGATGTAGAGACACGCGAGCCAGATGCAGGTTGGCTAGCCTAGATTACTATGTTTGCCCTGCGGACTATCAAAGCCACAAACAGTCAAGGCTGTGTTGGGGGAAAGCCGGCTTCTTCTGTAAGTCATGAGGATGTGAGCATACAGGGACTGCTTGATGGAACCCAAACTCCTCATCAAATTCTGTACACAGCATTGGCCATATTACCAATTAGATAACCAAAATTGATGGCCCCCAGAGGGGTCTCTGGATCCTCAAATTCTGCGTGACCTTTTTAACTTCTGCAAGTGCTGAAAACCGTAAAAGGAGATTCCCCTATGTGGAGGCCTTTTCCCTCCTTTGCTCACATCCTGAACTATGCTTCTCCAATAGATCCTCACCCTCAGCCTTCTGCTCCAGACTCTCTGCTCTTACTCTCACCTATGCAACCTTATTTCTCCCCTCCAATTACTAGATCAAAAACCCAAACCTCCGCCTGTTCTAAGACCGTTGCCCCCTTCTTGAGTTAGCAGGTACTGAGGTACACCTCAACCAACTCACTCCTCTCTTCTCCTGTCATTGCCCGCACTGGGTCCCACCAGGTCCTCTTACTACCTAACACAAAGCCCAAACCAGCTGAGAAGAGCCCTCACACCCTTATCCAAGATGCAATGTAAATGGCCTTTAAAGTTGCTTTTTCATCACTGAAAACATGTTACTAAGTATTTAAAGTCCCTCAAATGCTTTTTGGGATACTAACTCCCATCTTACCCTCTGCTGTACCTGTTGTACTGCTCAAGATTTGTTCCTAGAAAAATCCAAAACCCCTTTTCCATTATTCTTTTACATTTCTCCTACCTCATTCTCAGATCCACGGAACTGCTCACAGCCATGCCTTCCCCGTCTTCCCCCTCTGTACCAGGCCCACAGAAAAGTCTTAACTGACCTTCTCCAGAAATCTCCAACATAGCTGAATTTAGGAATTTCAGCAAAAGAGTCCCAATAAAAGATTTCTAAGTAGATAAAATTCCACTTTTCGTGTTGCCCTATTCTACTTGGCCACTGGCTAAAAAAATCTGCAATCCTAAGCTAGACACCCCCATACTAATTTTTCACAAAATATGTGAACAAGGCCTTGGCCTTGAGCTGAGGCTTCACATAGATGGCTACATTTGTAAGATAAAGAAGTTACCAACTGGGCTCCATGGTAACAGTTGGCAGGGGGAAAAATAAAGGGAATATAAAGCTCTCCCTCACCCAGGTGTCCTTGGAAGGTTAACTTTCCCAGAACAGAGGAAAAAAAAAGAAGACAAACGGCTTCTTGTGAACTTCTTAAGACTGTGAACTTCTGAGCCCCTTCCCTTATATGTTGGGTACAAAATTCTGAAACTACCAAAACTTGGGATTCCGGGGATTTAATTGATTACAACAGAAGTAATGCCCTCTGAATATGGTTGCAAACAAATAGGACTGTTTTCCTGTCTTTGGTACTATCTTAGGTGCCTTGCCTTGTCCATCCCTACAACAGTATAATTCTATATACTTAAAACATTGTTTATGTTTTCATGAAGTGGTCAAAAGATGTGATTAATTGTGTAGTTGTGCAAATGTTTCCCAGAGTGCTCTATCATGACACAGGTTCATTTGAAGATCAAATAGGGGGGCATAAAACCTGGTTCCACTGGGAACATATATCCCTCACTTTCGCCATCCTATTAGGAATACATGTTGCTGCAGGGGTGGGCACAAGAACCACTGCCTTGGTCCATGGGACAAAACAAATGACCCAAATAGAAGCAGCAATAGGCCAAAACTTAAAGATATTAGAAACCTCCATAACAGCATTGCAGGAATCTTTAACCTATCTCTCTGAAGTTGTTTTACAGAACAGTCGAGGATTGGAATTTCTCTTCATGAGAGAAGAGGGCCTTTGTTTTGCATTGATGGAAGAATGTTGTTTTTATGCCAACCATACTGGAGTTGTAAAAAAATCTATGAGTAAATTAAAATGACGACTTGAAGAGCGTCAACGAGAGAGAGAGGCCCAAAAAGGGTGGTTTGAATCTTGGTTCAGAAAGTCCCCCTGGTTAACTACGCATTTATCAACCCTGGCGGGTCCAATAATAATCCTCACATTATTGCTAACTATAAAACCCTGCTTGCTCAACCATGTAATTTATTTTCTCCAGGCTCAAATTGGACAAGTTAAACTAATGCTAATACCCCACTAGCAGACATGGAATGTGACACCACCCAATGATCATATTTATGATTAAAAGTAGCCAGAAAAAGAAGTGTCGAATGAAAGGTTAATAAAATATGTAGTTGTCACTTCCTGTTTTTCTGTACACTTAACAAAACACTGTTGAAATCTTGAGAAATTTTTGCCAATCTTGTTTCCAGAATGTGCTGTCCACAACTGCCAAACTGCAGAATGTACTCCCCCACCAGGTTGCATGCAAACTGAACACTCGCCCTGACACATCAATTAACTTCCCTCCCTGCACTCGCAAGGAAAAGTTTATAACATCTGCTTAAGCTGTTCTCAGGGCTCTCTACTCTTTTCAAGTGAACTCTGAGCCCCAGCATGCTGGACCCCCAATAAACCCTTTGCTGTTACATGAGATAGACACTTGGTGGTCTCTTCTTCCGAAGCTCGCCCGACCGTTACTTGGATGATTGAATGTAGAATAGAACATCCAGTCAAAAAGGGATAGTCGGTAGGATTAGGAATATAGTCCGTAGGTTTAGGAAGAAGAGTGAGTATAGGATTTGGACCAAAAGTTCTTTAGCAATAGGGTTTCGGTTAGAGAGTGAATGTAAATGTCAGCACATGTGAAGAATGAGTCACAATGATGAAATGCGGAAAATATGTAGGAAAGCAGATATCAATAGAGACATTAGGAAATCAGGCAAAGTACAAAGTGAGTGATAGGATTAGACATTATCAACAGGGTTGAGTTTCAATATATAATCTTAGGAAGAAACAAATATGTAGTCACCAATAAGATTGACATTTGAGAGCATTAGGCAACCTGTGTCTATGAATATAGAAGTAATGCATGAATTGACAATACTGTGAATAAATAATATAACTGATTCCACTTTAAATAATGGATTGATTGAATTGATATTTAAAAATATATAAGAAATCTTATATTTATATAGAATCATTCATTCCAATGAGTTATACATCTAATGGTAATATTAGGGTTATATTTTATCATGAAAGGTGTCTGAGTTCTGCTTCAAAAGTGAGTATGGAAATGGAAAATAATGTGTTTGGAAAGAAGTCTCATGAAAAGACCAGTGAAGAAACATAGAGGAATGCATGTGTTCTGAAGTAGGAAGTAATTGAAAGTGACAAAAATGCAAATAATTTTGCTAACTTGTGGGTGAAATATAAGTATGGAAAAAGAAATCTAGGTATGATTTGAAGCCCAGAAGGGCATTTGCCCCTTGAGTGGTTTAATTAGCTTTGACTTATGTACTGCACATATGTCTCAGATAAAGCGATATACAATGGAACAGGAATTTGCACCTTGGATGATTGAATAACGAAGAGAACATCCAGTCAAAAAGGATTTGTCGCTAGGATTAGGAAGATAGTAGGTAGGTTTAGGAAGAAGATTGAGTATAGGATTTGGACCAAAAATTCTTTAGCAATAGGGTGTCGGGTAGAGATTGAATATATATGTCAGCACATGTGAAAAGTCAGTCACAATGATGAACTGGGGAAAATAGTAGGAAAGCAGATATCAATAGAGATTAAGAAATCAGGCAAATTATAAAATGAGTCATAGGTTTAGACATTCTCAACAGGGTTGAGATTGAAAATGTAATCTTCAGAAGAAACACATATGTAGTCACCAATATGATTGACATTTGAGAGCATTAGGCAACCTGGACATGGATTAGTTTAGTAATCCATGTTCACTTTCCATTTAGGCTTTTGGGAGAATCCTAAGTGTGACCTTTGCATTTTGTGTCCAGAATACTACTGTGATAAAATGTATGTATAAATCAGTTGACATGAGTATTTCTTCCACCATTTCTGGGAGCAATATTTTGAAGATATACAAATTATTATTGGGCGTACACAGAGGTGTACCCTGTGTCTATCAATATAGAGATAATGCATGAATAGACCATACTGTGAATAAATAATATTACTGGTTCCACTTTACATAATGGATTAAATTGATATCTGAAAGTATACAAGAAATCTTATATTGAAATACAATCATTCATTCCAACCAGTTTTATATCTAATGATAATATTAGGGTTATGGTTTATCATGACGGTTGTGTGAGTTTTGCTTCAAAATTGATAATGGAAATCGAAAATAATGTGTTTATAAAGAAGTCTCTTAAAAATAGCAGTCAAGAAACATGGAGTAATCCATGTGTTCTGAAGCAGGAAGTGATGGAAAGTAAAACAAATGCGTATAAATTTGCTAAATTGTGGATGAAATATACATCCTATCATGTGCATAAACTGGAGAAATAGTAACGTACCAGTTTTGAATGAAAATGAACGTCAAAATACACATTATATCCCATAGGAATCTTCATGCATTGATGTTAAACTGGGTCAGTTACTGTAGAAATATTTGATTTTTTTTGGTGTCATAATACACTTTATTTTAGCACTAGCATGCCACAGAATGTAGAGGAAAGAGCAATAGATTTTCAGTTATAGCACTAATAATCTAACATTTAATGACTATTTTGGGGAGTCTAGAAATTGCATAAGGCTATGTAACATAATTGTTTTTTATTTAACATTCATAAAAACTTGGAATTTTGGTAATATTTCTCCTTTTTCATTTTTTATTTTTTCAGTTGTTCATAGACCTTCATTTTATTTATTTGTATGTGGTGATGAGAATATAACCCAGTGCCTCACACATGCTAGACAAGCATGTTAACACTGAGCCAGAAACCCAGCTCCTCCACTTTATCTTATCATCAAACACTCCTCACCCTCTTCATTACTCACTTTCTTAATCGTTTTCCCCCTTCTCTCTATTCTTTTTCACTTTCCCTCCTTATGTATTTTTCTCTCATGTCATTACAAACACTAGTATGCTATGAAATTTACATTTAAAACTGATTTTATAGTCATTCTTTTTTCTTGAGAAAATTTAAAAATTATAATCACCTGATAGATATATTACAATACATTTATTATACATATGCATCTATATTCATTCACATGTATTACATATATATATATACATATATATTTAAAATTACTTTGATTAGCCTGTTAGAAATAATATATACCAAGTCTTTCTTAATTTTCAAGTCTGCCAGAATTAACATCTTACAGTGAAAATCAAATAAACATGTTTAAGTTAACAGGTATCATTCTTATTTATGAATACTGATAATTTAAGGTTTTATATCACATTAAGTTGTAATATGGCATATTAACTCTTATGAATTAGAGAAATTTTTTTTGAACAACCTATTATTTAAGGACCATATGCACTGACATTTCAAATGGCCTTCTTGTGATTTCAATTTCTATCAATTGTGTGTTAATTAAAAAATACTTATTTTAGTAATTTTCATATTCATAATTGATATAAAGTCAATTGTTTAATCCTCTTTGTAAGTAGTTACTTATTACAGTAGGGGCAGTATTAATAATTCTAAATCTTTATAAGAAAAATGGTACAAAGATATTTTCAGGCAAAATTAAGAATAATTGCGATCTCTAAATGTTTGATTACTGATACATATAATACAGAGCTTTTGATGAGTCTCTTTCCCAGTAAAACATAAAATGCAAAGATACAGTTGGGTATGTATGTCCAAATAAAGATAAGAAAAAATACACATTATCAGTTAGAAACTATTAAATAAAAGATGAAAAGAACAATCCAACACATTGTACCAACTTGTCAGTTGAGTTAGTATTCTGGAAGAATAGCCTAAGACTAGAACTGGTCCATGACAAAATATTCACTAAAAAATGAAATATGAAAAATATAGGAAATACTATGAATTTTTCAGGAGGGTAGGTGGATTAACCTTTAATCTCAATTATGTGCATTTTTAAAACCAGTTTTCTGGTACAATAAATTTGTGATAGATACAACTAAACAAAACAAAGTTTCTGCTTAGCAAAATGAATGCATCTCAACACTTTTTTAGCTGATATCTTCCCACTCAATTTTAAACCTTTATTTATTTATTTTTTATTGGTTGTTCAAAACATTACAAAGCTCATGGTATATCATCTTTCATACATTTGACTCAATTGGGTTATGAACTCCCAATTTTCCCCAAATACGAGTTGCAGAATCACAATGGTTACACATTCATATTTTTACAAAATGTCATATAAGTGACTGTTGTATTGTGCTACATTTCCTATCCCCTACTATCTTCCCTCCCCTCCCCTCCCATCTTCCCTCTCTACCTCATCTGCTGTTTTTCACTTCTCTCCCTATTCCACCCCCCTTTCCCCTCACTACCTCTTATATGTAATTTTGTGTAACATTGAGGGTCTCCTACCATTTCCATATGGTTTCCATTCTCTCTCCCTTTTGCTTTCCTCTCTCGTCTTTGATTAATGTTAATCTTTTCCTCAAGTTCTTTCTCCCTGTTCTATTCTTAGTTGCTCTCTTTATATCAAAGAAGACATTTGACTTTTGTTTTTTAAAGAGTGGCTACCTTCTCTTAGCATAATCTGCTCTAATGCCATCCATTTCCCTACAAATTCTATGATTTTGTCATTTTTTAGTGCTGCATAATACTCCATTGTGTATAGATGCCACATTTTTTTTTATCCATTCATATATTGAAGGGAATCTAGTTTGTTTCCACAGTCTACCTATTTTGAATTGTGCCACTATGATCATTGATGTGGCAGTATCCCTATAGTACGCTCTTTTAAGATCCTCAGGGAATAGTCTGAGAAGGGCAAAAGCTGGTTCAAAGGGTGGATCCATTCCCAGTTTTCCCAGGAATCTCCATTCTGCTTTCAAAGTTTGCTTCACCAATTTGCAGTCCCACCAGCAGTGTACAAGTGTACCCTTTTCCCCACATCCTCGTCAACACTTGTTGTTCTGTGACTTCATAATAGCTGCAAATCTTACTGGAGTGAGATGGTATCTTAGGGTGGTTTTGATTTGCATTTCTCTGACTGCTAGAGATGGTGAGCATTTTTTCATGTACTTGTTGATGGATTGTATGTCTTCCTCTGTGAAGTGTCTGTTCAGTTCCTTGTCCCATTTGTTGATTACATTATTTGTTATGTTATTGTTTAATTTTTTGAGTTCTTTGTATATTCTGGATATTAGGGCTCTATCTGAAGTGTGAGGGGTAAAAATTTGTTCCCAGGATGTAGGCTCTCTATTTACCTCTCTTATTGTTTCTCTTGCTGAGAAAAAACTTTATAGTTTAAGTAAGTCCAATTTGTTTATTCTTGTTATTAACTCTTGGGCTATGGGAGTCTTATTATGGAATTTGGAGCCCGACCCCACAGTATGAAGATCGTAACCAACTTTTTTTCTATCAGACGCAGTGTCTCTGATTTTATATCTAGCTTCTTGATCCATTTTGAGTTAACCTTTGTGCATGGCAAGAGAAAGAAATTCAGTTTCATTTATTTGCATATGGATTTCCAATTTTCCCAGCACCATTTGTTGAAGATGCTATTCTTTCTCCATTGCATGCTTTTAGCCCCTTTATCAAATATAAGAAAGTTGTAATTTTGTGGATTGGTTTCTGTGTCCTCTATTCTGTACCATTGGTCCACCTGCCTGTTTTGGTACCAGTACCACACTGTGTTTGGTACTATTGCTTTGTAGTACAGTTTGAACTCTGATATCGCTATAACTCCAGATTCACACTTACTGCTTAGAGTTGCTTTCACTATTCTGGGTCTTTTGTTTTTCCATTAGAATTTCATGATTGCTTTATCTTTTTCTACAAGAAATGCTGTTGGGATTTTGATTGGCATCACTTTAAACCTGTAGAGAACTTTGGGTAATATTGCCATTTTGATAATGTTATTTCTGCCTATCCATGTACAGGGTTCATTTTTCCATCTTCTAAGATCTTCTTTTATCTCTCTCTTTAGAGTTCTGTAGTTTTCATTATATAAATCTTTCACCTCTTTTGTTAGGTTGATTCCCAAGTATTTTATTTTATTTGAGGATATTGTGAATGGAGTGGTTTTCCTCATTTCCATTTCAGAAGTTTTGTTGCTGATATACAAAAATGCCTTTGATTTATGTGTGTTGATTTTATATCCTGCCACTTTGATGAATTCATTTATTTACTCAAGCCGTTTCTTTGTAGACCCTTTTGGGTCTGTTAAATATATTATCATGTCATCTACAAATAGCGATAATTTAAATTCTTCCTTTCCTATTTTTATGCTTTTATTTTCTTTTGTCTGTCTAATTGCTCTGGCTAGTATTTCTAGAACTTAATTGAATAGAAGTGGTGATAGAGGGCATCCCTGTCTTGTTCCAGATTTTAGAGGGAATTTCTTCAGCTTTTCTCTATTTAGGATGAAGCTAGCCTGATTTTTAGCATATATAGCTTTTACCATGTTGAGGTAAGTTCCTTTTATCCCTAGTTTTTATAGTGTTTTGAACATAAAGGGATGCTGTAGTTTGTCGAATGCTTTTTCTGCATCAATGGAGATGATCATATGGTTCTTGTCTTTAAGTCTATTGATGTGGTGGATTACATTTATTGATTTCCATATATTGAACCAGCCTTGCATCGCAGGGATGAATCCTACTTGATCATGAAGCACAATTTTTTTGATATGCTTCTGTATTCGATTCGCCAGGATTTTATTGAGAATTTTTGCATCCAAGTTCATTAGAGATATTGTTCTGTAGTTTTCTTTCTTTAAAGTGTCTTTGTCTGGTTTCGGGATCAGGGTGATGTTGGCCTCATAGAATGAATTTGGAAGACCTCTTTCTTTTTGTTTTTCTTGAAATAGCTTGAATAATATTGGTATTAGTTCTTCTTTGAAGGTTTTGTAGAACTCCACTGTATACCCATCGAGTCCAGGGTTTTTTTTGGTTGGCAGTCCTTTGATGGTTCTTCTATTTCTTCCTTTGTTATTGGTCTGTTTAAATTGTGTGTGTCTTCCTGACTCAATCTGGGCAGATCGTATGACTTAAGAAATTTATCAATACCTTCACTATCTTCAATTTTATTGGAATATAGTGTTTCACAATACTTTCTAACTATCTTCTTTATTTCTGTAGTGTCTGTTGTGATATTGCCTTTTTCATCCCGTATTTTAGTAATTTGAGTTCTCTCTCTTCTTCTGTTCATTAGTATGGCTAAGGGCCTGTCGATCTTATTTATTTTTTCAAAAAACCAACTTTTAGTTGTATCAATTTTTTCAAAGTTTTTCTTTGTTTCAATTTTGTTGATTTCTTCTCTAAATTTGATTATTTCTTGTCTTCTACTACATTTGCTGTTGTTTTGCTCTTCCTTTTCTAGGTTTTTGAGGTGTAGCATGAGTTCATTTATTTGCTGGTTTTTCTTTTTTTGAGGAAAGAACTCCAATAAATGAATTTCCCTCTTAAAACTGCTTTCACTGTGTCCCATAGATTCCGGTACATTGTGTCTGTATTGTCATTTGTCTCTAAGAATTTTTTTATCTCCTCCTTTATGTCTTCTGTTACCCATTGATCATTCAGTAGCATGTTGTTCATTTTCCATGTGATGCAGGATTTTTCCTTCCTTCTTTTATCATTGATTTCCCGTTTCATTCCATTATGATCAGATATGGTGCATGGTATTATTTCCATGCCTTTATATTTACTAAGAATTGCCCTATGGCATAATATATGGTCTATCTTTGAGTAGGATCAATGTGCTGCTACTGAGAAGAATGTGTATCCACTTGATGATGGTTGATATATTCTATATGTCTGTTAAGTCTAGGTTATCGATTGTGCTGTTGAGTTCTATAGTTTCTTTATTCAGTTTCTCTCTAGAGAATCGGTCCAATGCCAAGAGTGGTGTGTTGAATTCACCCATAATTATTGTGTTGTAGTCTATGTGACTCTTGAACTTGAGGGGAGTTTGTTTTATGAACGTTGCAATTCCATTGCTTGGTGCATACAAATTGATAATTGTTAGTCTTGTTGGTGGATGGTTCCTTCTAAAAGAATATAGTGTTCTTCTTTATCCCTTTGATTTACTTAGGTTTGAAGTTGATTTTATTCCATATGAGTATGGCCACTCCTTCTTGCTTCCGAGGGCCATGTGAGTGGTATGATTTTTCCCAAACTTTTACCTTCAGCCTGTGTATGTCTTTTCCTATCATATGGGTCTCCTGAAGACAACATATTGTTGGATTTTTTTTTTCCACGTTACTAGCCCATGTCTCTTGATTGGTGAGTTTTGGCCATTAACATTTAAGGTTACAATTGAAATATGATTTGTACTTCCAGTCATGTTTATTTATTTATTATATTTTAGTTTGGCTAGTTTTTACTTTTTTGGTTATTTTCCTCCCCCTTTACTGAAATACCTCCTGCTGTTAGTTTTGGGCACTATTTTTCAATTCTTCTTCTTGTAGTATTTTGCTCAAAATGCTTTGCAGTGCTGGTTTTCTGGCTGCATATTCTTTTAGCTTTTGTTTATCATGAAAGACTTTAATTTCATTTTCAAATCTGCAGCTTAATTTTTCTGGGTACAGTGTTCTTGGTTGGAATCCATTATTTTTCAGCATTTGAAATACATTGTTCTAGGATCTTCTCTCTTTCAAAGTCTGTGATGAAAAATCAGTCGTTAACCTAATTGGTTTACCCCTGAATGTAATCTGCCTCCTTTCTCTTATAACCGTTTAATATTGTCTCCTTGTTCTGTATGTTGGCTATCTTCATAATTATATGTCTTGGATTTGGTCTATTATGTTTTTGAATGTTTGGGGTCATGTAGGCTTCCAGGATTTGGCAATCTAATCCATCTTTCATCTCTGGGATGTTTTCTAGAATTATTTCATTTAATATGTTGTCCATTCCTTTGGTTTGAATCTCTATGCCTTCTTCTATCCTGATGACTCTCAAGTTTTTTTTTAACATCCCTTATCTCTTGAATAGATTTAAGCATCTTTTATGTGTTGACTATATTCTTTTCAAGTTGATAAACTTTGTCTTCATTTTCTGATTTTCTGACTTCTACTTGATCTACTCTATTTGTAATATTCTTGTTTGAGTTTTTAATTTGGTTTATAGTTTCCTGCATTTCTAGAATTACTGTTTGAATTTTTTTAAGATCTCTATTTTTTGGTAAAGCTCATTTTTTGCCATTTGAATTTGTTTGTTTAATTCATTTTCAAAATATACTTTTATTCCTTGGACTTGCTGCCTCATGTCTTCTCTAATATTTCTTTCCATCTGAGTTAAGTATGCCTTGATTTCTTTCCCTATCCCTGTTTCTGGTGCTTCTAGGTCCTCCTGTAGAATTAAGTTGTCCTGCATTGTTTGTACTCCTTTTATTCCATTGTTTTTTCATGATGTTCACGTTACTTTCCAGCTCTATTTGATTGCTGTGTTTCTGCTTTATTCTAGAGATTTGTTTTGGTGTTGTATGTCTCTGTTGTCTCTCCTTTGTGTTGGTAGACTATGCATGCTAAAGTGGATTCCGCTTGGAAGAAATTCCGAAGACCGAGCTCCAGTGACGTCACCTCTCTGTTTTGGGAGGCCCAAGGCACCTTGCTGAGGTGTCCGTATAGGGGGGTGGGACTGTACTGTCACTTGTTGGTTTCAGCTCCGGGTCACTGGCGGGCAGGAGGTCTCCAGCTGCCCAGTCACTTGTGCAGCAGGTGGGCTGTCACTGGTGGGCGGGCGATCTCTAGCCACCCAGTGGTGCGGTCGGTCGCCGGCGGCAGGGCGTTCCCAAGCCGCCTAGTCCCGCGGGCAGCGGGTGGACTGTCGCCTGTGGGCCTGCAGTCTCCCGCTGCCCAGTCACAAGGGCCTGGCCTCTAGTCCTCTGGTTTCTCCTGCTAGTCCTGGTTTTTCCTGCAAGACCAGATTTCCCCTGAGTGATGGCTCTCGGCAGTTCAAACCGTACTCTGGGCCTGCCGTTTGTTGGTTGTGGAGGGTGTCTATTGGGAAGCCAGACACTCTATTGTTTTGATTTTTTCCACTTGCCCCTCCCCCAGCACTGGTTAGACAGGTTTTATTTTCACAGTTGATGAGAGGGGGAGTTGAAGGTCAGTTGCCTCTTGTTTTCCCCCATCTTTATGCAGGCTCGCTCTGATAATCTCTCCCCCGGAAATCCTAGGAGAGATTTTATGCGAATTCCCCGATATATGGGAGATGAGCTGAATAACACACTCCTGTTTTATTGTTGTAATCTGTAGGAGAGTGGCTGTGGTTACTTCAGCTCTCCAAGATGATGGCCATTGGTTTCCTTGGAAGAGTTTCCATTGTGGGAGATAGAACTGTACCGCTTCCTTCCCTGTCTGAAATCCTGAACTCAGCTCAGGGCTCAGTGGGGGCTCTACCGGCAGGATTCCACAGAATCCTCATCAACGTTTCTCCCTGCTTATTGGACCCATCTCGGTGGTGCCGCACCGTCTTTAGCCACTGGGTGGGCCGCGCGGATCAGTCAAATCGGATCTCGGGTCGCACATTTGGCTCGTGTTTGAGACTCAATTACCGGACCATGGTGCTAGAAATCCTTCTTCTAGGTTTTGGTGCACCCCCATTTTGCTGTAATTTCCTAACAAGATAGTTTTTTGTCACTCTAACTCGTTATTCACCTGTGCAGTGGTGCAGTACACTTGGTGTGATGCACTCTATTCGTGGCCATCTTGCAATGACGAAATATTATGATTTGTATGCACCATTTACTGAAGTCAGTTTTCAGTTTTAGAAAACAAATATGAATTTCAGGTGTATGAATATTTCGGAGAATAATCTTGTGAAAAGTTGATTATAAATCCACATACATGAATATGAATGATTTTAGGGAGTGTATAATAAGACACATATATTTTATATTTTGAAAAATCTGGAGAGTATATATATATATATATATATATATATATATATATATATATATACACACACACACACAAACACACACACACACACAGACATTAAAAAGAAGCAGTATATATGCCAATCGAAATTCATCATGAAATATATATCTTCCACATATCCAAAACTATACATTTTACTAAAAATGGATTTATGTATAATGTTGTTCAACTTGGAAGCTCACACGTAGGTTGAATTTTCAGTTCCAACAGAGTTTAGGAGGAGTGATCTCTTCTCACAATTTGTATGTGCCAAGTCACCCACCTCAGAAGAAGGTACGTGTGATACCAGGTAGGATTCTATATGTGCATATAATAATACATGAGCTGAAAAAGGCTAAAGAGAGACAGGAATTGACATATTTCTTAACTTTAAAAACACATGGTGAACTATTTCAATAAACATTGACTTATTTATAACTCCTATCCTATATAATGAAAAAGGGAAGTCCAAATATACACCATGCCTTCTCTGAACTGCTTGTATTTCTATTCTGTTTGAGTTACTATTCTCCATCATATTAGGATTAGTAGTCAGAGTCTAGTAGGGTATGGGTTAGTGTCAGAGATTCATTATTCCAAATGGAAAATAGGAAAATAAACCCAATGTGTTTTCAAATATGTGCTACACAAAAATCTTCCCACTCTCATCCAGAACAATTCCTTGATATTACCCTCGCCTGAAGTAATGCACAATTAGAGGAGAAGAGTTAGAAAATCTGGGAATACATATCTGGAACGGAATATGCTCAGGAGTTCACAACCTTGGAGGTGGTAGAGGAGTTTCCAAAAGTAAGGGACAGGGTAAACACTCCACAAACATGGAGCTCTGCAGGCCTAAAGACATCTTGAGAAACTGCCTCTGAGTTTGGGCACTTGCAATATATGTTGTTGTCAGGAGCTTTAGCTTCCTATGTAGTGAGAGCACCAAAATTGGGTCTGCATCTATGTGACCTGGAGGACATGGTATCTTATTTTTCAATGAACATGAGGCAGCAGTGCTGAATTCTCACTTTGTAGGTAAACTGTGGCAACTGCGGTCTTAGTGTCTCTCCGTGTAGACTGTGAAGCCATTTGGTCATCCTCTAGTTTTCCTGGTGTGTCTTTCTGCTTCACTGGGAGTTGGGTATTTGCTTCACGAAATACAAGGAGTTCAACTGGGACATAATGCTGGAGGGAGTTCTGTCACATGCGGTGGGTCAGGGTCTGCAGGAGAATGCACCAATCAGGCTTCTATCTCACATAGGATGCCCCCTTGACCATAGCAACCTGATTCTGAACATTGCCCTGACCCTCTGCATATAACAAGATGCCTTAACATATAAGGGTCTGCTAGCTGCACCATGTCAGTCACAAGCCATTTGGAAGCCAATGGCAGATCCACATGGCCCCAACACAGATGTTTTATCACACACCTGCCCACCACTGCTCTAGACCCGCTACTAAGGAGGCTCCAACTTACTGGCATCTCTGTTCTACACCATTTTTCATGAAACCCAGTCAATCAACGAATTGTCTGGTATACTCATGATCAACAAATGGACATCAAAAGGTTCTCCAGTGACACCTGGACATGAAAATTTCAAAAATTCCATGGTATTTATCTAGCCATTGTTCGTGGATGAATTTGGAGGCACTATGATTTTCAATTTATTCAGGAACCATTAAATGTTGAGGAAGCTCATTTTAATGAAAGCACAGGAGAACACACACAGGCAAGTCTTCTCAAAGAGTGGCCAAATGGTCACATGAAGCCAGGCCCATTGAGGTCTACAATGTGAGGTCCATGTGTGTTTTGATTCTCAACTATGGCTGCCAAGTTTGTCAGAATAAAATCATGTGATATCCTTGCTGAGATTCCCCGTGCCTTGTGGAAAGCCTTCCTGGGCACACATCTCAATTCCAAGGGTGACTCTCATGCATGGCCTCCTAAAATCCCAACAAAACTCATGGCAATACTTCTCTGAGGTCAGTTCCAGAACTCAGTCTGTAAGGAGAATTACAGCAGAGTTCAAGCCCAGGTGGAGCCAGTCATCATTTCCAACCGTCAAACTAATAACCACAATTAAAACCAAAACACTTCCGCATGGCCGTCATCTTCTTCCATATAGACACTCATTATAACCTCTGACTAGAGGTTTCCATGAGGGGTGCAGCCCAAGACAGTGTCCAAAATAAGCTCCCTTTCCCCTCATTTGCCTAAAGTCGGGGTGGCCTGAACACCTTCCTGTGAACCAGGAGTAATCGAGTAGGCCTTCCCTTAATACTGCTCTGTTTCTCCAATTTGAGGAATACTGACTGTGGAGTTTAGATTCTTTATGTGAATTAGAAACATGAGAAAACCCAAGCACCTATGGGCTTCCCTCTTCAGGGCTTTGAAAAACTCATTTGACCCAAAGTATCCCTATTCTCACTTGATGAAGTTCAGGAACCTTACAGAGGAAGGCGAGAGACTTCATCCACAATGACTGCTCTTTTGGCCATTTTGGGTTTGGATGAAAACATGGGATCCATCAGGTGCTGAGAATCTAACCACAGCCTCACACAGGGCCAAGAGTCTGATTCAGACACATCCATTTCCGAAGCAAATAAGCAAAGAGCCACAGGTGAATCCCATTCATTTCCATTTGAAACTGTTTTCTTCAGGCTTCACAAAGGAGTGGCCTGAGGGAAAGACCTTCCTGAAATTCAGGGCAACGAACAAGAGGTAAACAAAAGGCACAAAGCAGGGTTTCTCCACTGAGACTTTCCTGGTCACACTGATATCTGAGTTTTCTGAGATGCTCACCATTGCCGTCAGTTATCCAGAACATGGCCATATCACAGAACTTGTAGGTGGTACATATCTTGGACACAAAACCAAGAGGCTATTCTGGAGAGTGGCCAGAATTCAGGAAGAAAACAGAAACTTTGGAAGATAGCAGGTGTTACCCTTCGATAAGGCAAGCCACAGTCCATTCATAAATTTGGCAGGATGAATGCCTGGAAGCTTTCTACTAGACAGGACACATCCATTGATGCATTCTCTTTACTAATGTCTACAATCACGGACAGAGTGGGATGCACAGATATAGAAGCACTTGACTTGTCAAACGACTTACTAGAAACAGTCAATGCCAATCCAAACAAACAGCCTTTCCTACCTATTCTCAGGACATGAGACAAAACCAGAAACACACATCCACACCCACAAAGGCACCTCTTTTGCCCAAGTAGGTCTGTGACTATCTGGAGTGTCCTCAGAGTGATGGGCCATATTATATTCCCCCAAAATGGCCTCTCCTGTCTCAAATCTGGTCTCCTTGGCCAACTCTGTGAAGTAGTCAGGAGCCATGGGTGAGCCACTACCTGCTTTCTCAGGAAAGTCCCCTCTTCAGAGCTTTCCTGGCATTTGGCCATCCTCACATCAGTAGGAACTAAGAAAGACTGACTCTGTCCTTGGTAAATTGAAACAAGTGAGACCACTGGAACTGGGACTGCGAGTGCCTCTGGGTGTGTCTCTTCCTGGATCACATGTTCAGAGAGTTCCATCGACAAGGAGGTGAGGTGAGGTCACTTCATTCCAAAACTGAATGAGGTCTCTGCCTTGGCAACCTCTTTGTCCTAACAGTTACTTCTAAGGGTCCCATGAGATGCAGGCTGCCCCTACTTTCTGTGACACTTTCACAAGTTAGAATGGTATATCAACCATAGGCACCTGTGAACAGCTCTTCACACAGGCCTTGTTTGGTCCATCTTCTCTATATTTAGAGGTTGATTCAGACACATCCCTTCATCATGATCAGGTTGTTTGCCATAGAATTTAACTTTTGCTTTCTCATGTCCTTCATAGCTGCCTATATCTTATCCAGGGGTCATTTCTGCATGGACCTTTGATGTTCTCAGCAGGTGGAAGATCCCCTACATTCCAGTATTGTAAGACCAACTCTGTCCCTCCTCTTTTGTAAAGTTAGATTGAGGGAACAGTGTATGTTTAGGGTTAATAACATGTTTTATGTGGGTTAAGAATCTCTCTGCCGGATGAATAATGGTATTGGGAACCTGTGATATTTACAAGAATATATAGCTGAAATATAAGTATAAAAACAGAAACCTAGGTAAGATTTGAAACGAGAAGGGCATTGGGCCCTTGAGTGGGATACTTAGGTTTTAATAATTTTCTGTATATATGTCTCAGATAAATTGAAATACAATGGCTTAGGACCTTATACCTTGGACGATTGATTGTCGAATTGAACATCGGGTCAAAATGCAATAGTCAGTAGGATTAGGAAGATAGTCAGTAGGTTTAGAAATAAGAGTGAGTATAGGATTTGGACCAAAATTTCTTTAGCAATAGGGTCTAGGGTAGACAGTGAATGTATATGTCACCAAATGTGAAGTGTCAGACACAATGATGAACTGGGGAAAATATGTAGAAAAACAGATATCAATTGAGATATTAGGAAATCAGGCAAAGTATAAAGTGAGTGATAGGATTAGACATTTTCAACAGGCTCGAACTATAATATATAATCTTAGGAAGAAACAAATATGTAGTCACCAATAGGATTTACATCTGAGAGCATTTGGCAACCTGGATATTGTTGTTTTAGTAATCCATGCTCACTTTCCATTTAGGGTTTGATACAATCATGATTGTGACCTTTGCTTTTTGTGTCCAGAATATTACTGTGATAAAAAATATATATAAATATATATATAGATAAGGTGATATGAGTAATTCTTCCACCATTTCTGGGAGCAATATTTTGAAGAGGTATAAATTAGTATTGGGGGGACAAAGAGGTGTACACTGTGTCTTTGAATATAGAGATAATGCATTAATAGACCATACTGTGAATAAATAACATAACTGGTTCCAACATTAAATAATGCATTGAACGGAAATGTGAAAATATACAGAAAATCTTTTATTGATATACATACATTTATTCCAACCAGCTATACATCTAATGGTAATATTAATGTTATGGTTTATCTTGAAGAGTGTGTGAGTTTAGCTTCGAAATTGATTATGGAAATCGAAAATGATGTGTTTGGAAAGAAGTCTCATGAAAAGAACAGTCAAGTAACATGGAGGAATACATGTGTTATGAAGCAGGAAGTGACTGAAAGTGAAACAAATTCCTATAAATTTGTGAACTTGTGGATGAAATATATATCTTATGATGTGCAAACACTGAAGAAATAGTAATGTACCAGTGTTGAATTATAATGAACCTCAAAATAGAAATCATGTCCTATAGGAATCTACTTGCATTGATGTTAAACTCGGTCATTTACTCTAGAAATATTAGGATTTGTAAGCACCATTTATTGAAGTTACTTTTCAGAACTGGGAAACAAATATGTATTTCAGGTGGATGAGTATTTCTGAGAATAATCTTGTGAAAAGTTGATTATAAATCCACATACATGAACATAAATGAATTTACGGAGTTATATAAGACACATATATTTCATATTTTATAAAATGTGAAGAGTGTGAATATATATATATATATATATATATATATATATATATATATATATATTTGTATATATATGTATATTTATATATGTATTTATATATATATATATTTATATATATTAAAAAAACCACAAAAAATACATTAAAAAGTATCAATATCTATATGCCAATCGTAATTCATCATGTAATATAAATCATCCACAGATGCAAAATTATTTATTTTACTAAACATGGATTTATGTATAACATTGTTCTACTATGAAGCTCACCCATTGTTTGAATTTTCAGTTCCAACAGCGTTTAGGAGGAGAGATCTCTTCTCAC
This sequence comes from Callospermophilus lateralis, assembly GCF_048772815.1. Classification (NCBI taxonomy): domain Eukaryota; kingdom Metazoa; phylum Chordata; class Mammalia; order Rodentia; family Sciuridae; genus Callospermophilus; species Callospermophilus lateralis. The sequence goes on along the minus strand of NW_027515072.1, from coordinate 102,079 downwards.
AATTTGTTTCTGCCAAGTCAGCCAACCCATAAAAATGTACGTGTGATACCAGGTAGAATTCTATATGTGCATATAAAAATACATGTGCTGAGTAGGCTACAGAGAATGGGAGACAGGAATTCACATATTTGTTAACTTTAAAAACACATGGAGGACTATTTCAATAAAAATTGACTAGATTTATAAAACCTACCCTTTATCGTGCAAGAGGGAAGTCCTACTATACACCATGCCTTCTCTGAAATGCTTGCATATTCATTCTGCTTGGGTATTTTTCTCCATCATATTAGGATTAGTAGTCATATTATAGTAGGGTATGAGTTAGTGTCAGGGATTCAGTATTTCGAATGGAAAATAAGAAGAAGAATCCAATGTTTATCAAATATGTGCTTCACAAAAAATTTCTCTACTCTCATCCAGAACAATGCCTTGACATTACCTTCACCCCAAGTAAGACACAATTAGAGGAGAAGAGTTAGAAAATCTTTAAATACATATCTGAAATAGAAAATGCTCAGGAGTTCACAACCTTGGAGATGATAGAACAGTTTCCAAAAATAAGGGACAGTGTAAAAACTCCACAAACATGGAGATTTGCCTGCCTAAAGACGTCTGGAGAAACTGCCTTTAGGTTGGGGACTTGAAATACATGTAGTTGTCAGGAGCTTTAGGTTCCTTTCTAGTGAGACCATCAAAGATGGGTCTTCATCTCTGTGATTTGGAGGACATGGTTATAATTTCCCAATGAACATGAAGCAGCAGTGCTGAATTCTCTTTGTAGTGAGAGCATCAAAGGTGGGTCTGCATCTATGTGACCTGGAGGACATGGATTCTTATTTTACAATGAAAATGAGGCAGCAGTGCTGAATTCCCTCTTTGTATGTAATCTGTGGCCACTGGGGGCTAAGTGTCTCCCCACGTGGACTGTGAAGCCATTTCATCATCCTCCACTTTTCACAGTGTTTCTTGCTGCTGCACTCGGAGTTTGGTACTTGCTTCAGGAAATACAATGCGTTCAACTGGGACACCATGCTGGAGGAAGTTCTGTCAAATGTGGTGGGTCAGGGTCTGCAGGATAATGCACCAACAGGGCTTGTATACCACATAGGTTGCCCCCTTGACCAAAGCAACCTGATTCTGAACATTGCCCTGAAACCTCTCCATATAACAAGATGTCTGTACATATAAGGGTCTGCTAGGTGCACCATGTCAGTCACAGCGATTTGGAAGCCAATAGCAGATCCACATGACCCCACAACAGATGTTTTATTACACACTTGCTCACCACTGCTCTAGTCCCACTACTAAGAAGGCACCAACTTAATGGCATCTCTGTTCTCCACAATTTTCATGAAATCCAGTCAATCAATGCACTGTCTGGTACAGTCATGATCAGCAACAGGACATCCAAAGGTTCTCCAGTGCCATCTGGTCATTGGAATTTCAAAAATTTTATGGTATTTATCTAGTCAATTTTCAAGGATGAAGTTGGAGGCACTGTGGGTTTCAATTCATTCAGGAATCATTCAATGGTGAGAAAGCTGATTTCAATGAAAGTTTTGGAGAACTCTCACAGGCAAGTCCTCCCAAAGAGTGGCCAAAAGGTCACAAGAATCCAGGCCCACTGAGGTCTACAATTGAGGTCCATGTGTGTTTTGACTAGTAAATATGGCTTCAAAGTCTTTCAGAATAAAATTATGTGATATCTTGGCTGAGATTCCCAGTGCTCTGTGGAAAGCCACCCTGGGCCTAGTTCCCAGATTCCAAGGGCGAATCTCATGTGTGGCCTCCGAAAATCCCAACACAATTCATGGCAATACTTCTTTGATGTCTGATCCAGAACTCAGTCTTTCAGGGGAATGACGCCAGAGTTCAAGCCCAGGTGGATCCAGTCATCTCTTCCAACTGCCACACGAATGACCACAATTTAAACCAAAATACTCCCACATGGCCCTCATATTATTAAATATAGACACTCATCATAACCTGTGGCTGGAGGTTTCAAAGCGGGACACATCCCAAAAGAGTGTCCAAAAAAATCTCCCTTACCCCTCATTTGCCTAAAGTCAAGGTGGCATGGACACCCTTCCTGTGAACCTGGAGTGATCCAATAGACCTGCCGTTAATACTGCTCTGCTTCTCCAATTTGAGGCCTACTGATTCTCAGCGATAGATTATTTATGTGATTTGGAGTCATAAGAAAACACAGGCATCTCTTCAGGGCTTCAAAGAACTCATTTGACCCAAATGATCCCTATTCTCACTTGATAGAGGTCAGGGACCTAACAGAGGAAGGCAAGAGACTAATCAACAATGACAGATTTTTGGCCATTTTGCTTTTGATTGCACACATGGAATCTATCTTTAGATTCATCATGTGCTGAGAATCTAAGCCACAACCTCATACAGGGCCAAGAGGCTGATTCAGACACATCCCTTTCCAAAGCAATTAAGCAAAGAGCCACAGGTTATGCCCATTTATTTTCATTTGAAAACTGTTTTATTCAGGCTTCACAAAGGGGTGGCCTGAGGCAAAGACCTTCCTGAAATTCAGGGCAAAGAACCATAGGTAAGCAAATGAACCAAAGCAGGGTTTCTCCACTGAGAGTTTACTGGTCACACTGATATCTGAGTTTTCTAAGATGTTCCCATTCTCTACAGCTCTCAAGTATATGGACATGTCACATATCTTGGAGATGGTACATATCTTGGACACAAAACCATGAGCCTATACTAGAGAGTGTCCAGAATTCAGGAAGAAAACATTAACTTAGGAAGTTAGTAGGTGTTGCCCATCCATAAGGCACACCACAGTCCATTCATCAATTAGGCAGAATAAATACTGGAGAGTTTTCTACTAGACAGGACACATGCATTGATGCATTCTCTTGTCTAATGTCTACAACCACAGACACAGTGGGATACACAGACATAGAAACACTAGCCCTGTCAAACGACTTATTAGAAACAGTCCACTCCAATCCAAACAAAGAGCCTTTCCTACCTATTCTCAGAAATTGAGAGAAAACCACAAACTCACACCCACACGCAAAAAGGCACCTCTTTAACACAAGTAGGTCTGTGACTATCCAGAGTGTCCTCTAACTGGTGGGCCATACTATGTTCCCCTGAAATGGCCTGTCCTGTCTCAGATCTGGTCTCCTTGGGCAACTTTGTGAAGTTTTCAGGAGCCAGTGGTGAACCAATACCTGCTTTCTCAGGAAAGGTCCCTCTTCAGAGCTCTTCTGGCATTTGACAATCCTCATATCAGTAGGTACCAAGGAAGACTGACTCTGTCCTTGGTAAATCCAAACAAGTGAGACCACTGGAACTGGGACTGGGACTGGCTCTGGGTGCCTGGCTTCCTGGATCACAAGTCCAGAGATTTACATCACCAAAGAAGTGAGGTGAGGTCACTTCCTTCAGGAACTGAATGAAGTCACTGCCTTGGCCACCACTTTGTACTTACAGTTGCTTCCAAGGGTCCCATGAGATGGAGGCTGCTCCTACTTCCTGTGACACTTTCACAAGTTAGAATGGTATATCAAGCATAGGCACCTGGGAACAGCTTTCCACGCAGGTATGGTTTGATCAGTCTTCTCTACAATAGGAAAGGAGAGGCTGATTCAGACACATCCCTTCATACTGACCAGGTTGCTTGCCATGGAATATGACTTTTGATCTCTTAGGTCCTTCATAGCTGCCTGCAACTTCTCCAGGGTATCATTTCTGCCTGGAACTTTGATGTTCTCAGCAGGTGGAAGACCCCCTACATTACTATTGTAAGACAAACTCTGTCCCGGCTCATCTGTAAACTTAGTTTAAGGGAACAGTGTATGTTTAGGGTAATAACAGGTTCGATTTGGGTTAGAAATCATACTGAGGAACAAACAATGGTATTGGGAACTTGCGATATTTACAAGAATATATTGGTGAAATATATGTATGAACACAGAAATCTAGATAAGATTTGAATCCAAGAAGGGCATTGGGCTGTTGATTGGAATACTTAGCTTTGAATTATATTCTGCATAGATGTCTCAGATAAATCAATATACAATGGCTTAAGATCTTGTACCTTGGATGATTGATTGTAGAAGAGATTATCCAGTCGAAAAGGTATAGTTGGTAGGATTAGGAAGATAGTCAGTAGATTTAGAAAAAAAGAGTGAGTATAGGATTTCGACCAAAAGTTCTTTAGCAATAGGATTTCGGATAGAGAGTGAATGTAAATGTCAGCACATGTGAAGAGTCAGTCACAATGATGAACTCGTGAAAATATGTAGGAAAGCAGACATCAATAGAGACATTAGGAAATCAGGCAAAATACAAAGTGAGTGATAGGATTAGTCATTTTCAACAGGGTTGAGGTTCAATATATCATCTTAGGAAGAAACAAATATGTAGTCACAAATAAGATTGATTTGAGAGCATTAGGCAATGTGGACATGGATGTTTTTAGTAAACCATGCTCACATTCCATTTAGGCATTGGTGAAAGGTTAATAAAATAGGTACTTGTCACTTCCTGTTTTTCTGTATGCTTAACAAAACACTGTTGGAAACTTGAGGACTGTTTGCTAATCTTGTTTCCAGAATGTGCTGTCCCCAACTGCCAAACTTCAGAATACACACCCTCACCCGTTTGCACACAAACCTCCCCCTTGCCCTGACCCATCAATAAACTTCCCTCCCTGCCCTCTCCAAGGAAAGTATATAAGCTCTGCTTAAGCTGTTTTCATTGCTCTCTGCTCTATTCAAGTGACCTCTGAGCCCCAGAAAGCTGGTCTCCCAATAAACCCTTTACTGTTGCATGAGACATTCTCTTGGTGGTCTCTTCCTCTGTCGCTCACCCGATCTTTACATCTGGAGGCACCAGCGAGATCCAGCAGTGGCGGACGAAAGACCCCCAAGGGGCTCCTTTCAGGGTAAGTAAGGTGACTCTTTCTGGTTTCAGGTTTCAGGTTAGGGTTTTGCAAAATCGCTATCGGTGTTGAGCATGAGCTCTCTCTGACGGTGGCTGACAGACGTGTCACAGAGCCACAGGCCACATCCCTGGGGGACGCCCCAGAGGACTCAGGAAATCAAGGAACAATAGTCTCCTCGACTCTGTGATATTTTGTTTCGGATTCGGTATTGCCAGCCCATCAGGTTTTGAGGGCTACTCAGTCCTTGTCTCAGTATTGGACGTCCATTGTCTGTCTTTATTGTCTTGTCTTGTCTGTGTAGTATGTCGTTGCTTTCACTGTTTGTGTATCTCTCATTTTGGGACAGAGCACTTCAACACTTCTCTCCCTGACCCTTGATCACTGGACCAAAGTCTGCTTAAGGGCCCAGAATCTTTCTTTTTCATTAAAACGCTGGACCTGGCAGACTCTCTGTGCCTCAGAATGACACAACTTTGGAGTTGGATGGCCCCCAGAAGGATGTTTCTACTTCCCACTAATTTGAAAAATCAGAGATATTGTCTTTCAGCTGAGGTCACATAGCCATCCAGATCAACAGCCATATATCTTAACTTGGCAGGACCTCTGCAAATCTCCTCCTCCATGGGTGAAGCCTTTCCTTGTCCCTGCCTACGCTCCTACTCCTTCCACCACGATTCTATCTCTCAAACCCTCTGCTCCTCCTCCTCCACCCTCTGTTCTCCCTGAGTCTCAAGATTCTACTGGACTCTCCTCCTCCTTCTTATCCCCTGCCCTTTTCCCCAACCCCCAACAACCTCTAAGTGATTCCCCTGCTGACTCTGCTTCTCTGCCATTGGAGGAAGTTAGGCCGGCCCAGTGCCCTCCAGATGACTCCCCCGCGTCACACGAAGCCCCTCCTTCCCTGGAGGAAGCTGGCCCGGCTAAAAGAACTCAAAGAACTCCCTGGGGTTTTCACACTTGCCTACTTGGGATGACTGCCAACAAATCCTAGGGACTCTCTTTACGGCAGAGGAATGAGAGAAAAACCTCCTGGAAGCTAAAAAATATATTCTCGGACCAGATGTGTGACCAACACAACTTCCCAACATAATCAAAGCCAGCTTCCCCTTTAATTGACCCAACTGAAACCCCAACACCTTTGAAGGTAGGGAGCATCTGTCCACTTATTGCCAGGCCCTAATATTGGGTTTCCAATCGGCCGCTAGGGAACCACCTAATTTGGCCAAGGTAAGAGAGATAATTTAAGGGCCTGATAAATATCCCTCTATGTTTCTAGAGAGAATTATGGAGGCATATATGAGATTTACTCCTATTGATCCTCAGGCAGAGGATCAAAAGGCATCTGTCATGATGGCCTTCATTGGGCAAGCTGCCCTGGATATTAAAAGAAAGTTACAACTCTTAGAGGGATCACAAGATATGACTTTGGGAGATTTAGTCAGAGAAGCCGAGAAAGTATACTATATGAGAGAAACAAAGAGAAAGAAAGGGAGCAAAGGGAAGATGAGAGATGTAAAAGACAGACTAAGGCATTGACTAAGGTCCTGGTCACAACAATAAATAGGCCAGAAATTAACAAACAGGAAGACAGGAATGGAAACCTGGGCGCACGCCAGAGGCCACCCCTGGCCTCAGATCATTGTGCCTACTCTAAAGAAAAAGGTCACTGGGCCAAAGAGTGCCCTAGAAAAGAGACAGCCACGACAGCCAGCCATTCTGACTTAAAAGGATGACTAAGAACGTCGGGGCTCAGATCCCTTCCCCAAGCTCAGGGTAACTTTTGAAGTGGAGAGGACCCAGGTAAACTTTGAAGTGGATACAGCAGCAGTATACTCAGCCCTTAAGGCCCCACTGGGCACACTATCAAATAAAATGTCTCTAGTTCAAAGGGCTAATGGCAGTAAATATCAGACATAGACAACTAAGAGGACCATGGACATGGGGAAAGGAAAAATCCATCACTCCTTCCTAGTAATCCCAGAATGCCTGGCCCCATTGATGGGCAGAGATCTGCTCAGTAAGCTCCAGGCCAAAACAACTTTTAACCCCGAAGGCCCCAAAATGAAATTTCTAAATCCTTCAGTAAAAACTCCTATAGTCTTGGCTTTATAAATGTCAGTAGAAGATGAACATCCACTCTTCACACCCCCCAAGACTGCTCAAACAAGCAAGCTACCCCAGAAATGGATAGCAGATTACCCAGATACCTGGGCAAAAACGGCTAGGTTAGGCCTAGCCGTGAAACAACCTCCAAGAACAGTGGAGTTAAAAACCTCAGCCTCCCCAATCAATGTCAAACAATATCCTCTGAGCAGAAATGCTAAAGATGGGATAAGGCCCCATATTCAGAAATATCTGGCCTTAGGGTCCTAAGGCCCTGTCAATCGGCCTGGAAGACTCCCCTGCTCCCAGTAAAAAAAGCCAGGAACCGGGGACTATCCCCCGTTCAAGACCTAAGAGAGATTAATAACAGAGTGCAGGACATTCACTCCACGGTAACTAATTCGTACAATCTGCTTATCACTCTGAACCCTTAGCAGAAATGGTATACTGTTCTGGACTTAAAAGATGCTATCTTTTGTTTGCCTCTGCATAAAGATAGTCAGTTACTGTTTGCTTGCTAGTGGGTAGACCCAGAAACTGGAACGTCTGATCAAGTAACTTGGACTAGACTCCCACAGGGGTTCAAAAACTCTCCCACTCTCTTTGATGAAGCCCTCCACAGAGATCTCAACAACGTCAGAACTACACACCCCAAAGTCACCCAGCTTCAATACGTGGATGACCTGCTACTGGCAGCCAACACCAAAGAAAACTGTGAGTCTGGGACCCAAGCACTATTATATGAGCTTGCTCAACTCGGGTATAGAGCTTCTGCCAAATAGGCCCAAATTTGCCAGCAAGAAGTAATCTTCCTGGGCTATTCCCTTAGGGGCAGTAAACGATGGCTCACTGAGCCCAGAAAACAAACGGTTGTGCAGATACCACCCCCCATCTAGCAGCAGACAACACAGAGAGTTTCTTGGGACTACTGGGTTTTGCAGGTTATGGATTTCTCTGTTTGCGTCCTTAACTTCTTCTTTATACCCGCTGTTAAATGGAGATACCCAATTCCAATGGACTCCTGAGCACCAGAACGCTTTTGATAACATCTAACGACACTGGCACTGAATTCCTCAACTTGACTGAGCCAAGCCTGCAATTTCAGAAAGCCCTACAGTACGTTAAAAATGTACATTAATTCACACACCTTGGTTCAAAGAAACTGCAGGCATTCCTGAAGGATCAAGAACAGAGTTTTCCACTAACCCACTCACAGCAAAAGGAAATAACTGAACAGGTAACAAAAGTCTGTCCGGTCTGTCAATAGGTTAATGCTTATCTTTCCAAGCTTTCCGCAGGAAAGCCCCTATTAGGAACAAGACCAGTACAATTCTGGGAAGTGGACTTTACTGAAATTAAGCCAGCAAGGTATGGACTTAAATATCTCCTAGTCTTTGTAGATATATTTTCAGGATGGATTGAAGCCTTCCCCACAAAAAAAGGCACAATTGGTGGTCAAGAAGATCCTGAAAGATATTTTTCCAAGACACGTCCTGCCTAAGGTAATAGGGTCTGATAATGGCCCGGCGTTCATGGCCCAGGTAAGTCAGGGGTTAGCCAGGACACTGGGGATAAATTGGAAGTTACATTGTGCTTATAGACCCCATAGCTCAGGACAGGTAAAAAAAATAAATAGAACCATTAAAGAGACGTTAACGAAATTAAGCTTAGAGAGCGGCATAAAAGATTGGACTATGCTCCTGCCTTATGCACTGTTTCATGCAAGAAATACTCCCTTTATTTCTTTGTGTAACCACACCCCCTATGAAATTCTTTATGGAGCCCCTCCTCCAGTAAGGGACCTAACCCCAACTCTAAGACCTAGTGATCCCCTCCACAACCCCTTGTTTGACAGACTTAAAGCTCTTGAAAGAACTCAGCGATAACTGTTGAAACAGCTGGCCACTGCCTACCAACCTGGTGAAGAGGGGACTCCACATCGATATCAAATAAGAGACATCCTCTACATAAGACAACATCAGGTGTCATCCCTGTAACCCCGCTGGACAGGACCATACCAGGTGCTACTTATAAAACCTACAGTGGTAAATGTAGAAGGAATCAATTCCTGGATCCTAATTCTTATCTCAAGCCTGCGCCCTGTCCAGACTCTGGCTGAAAAACTGGAAAAGACTGGAAACCCTTTCAAATTGCATATTCGCCACGTGGGTAAGGCTATAGACTCTCCCCTTGTCCACCAGTAGTCCTTACCCTCATCAGCCCGTTCATCAGCGATGGCTGATCACAAATCTTACTAGACAAGAAGTATGGTCTATCTCGCATACAGGCCCCTTAGGAACCTGGTGGCCATCTCTCCACCCAGAATTTGTCAGCTGGCTATACGTCTTTCATATTGGGATATCTCTGATGAAGAGGATCCAACTAAAATTCCATTAAATCCCTACTGTACCACAGATAATGGAAACAAACATTATGGATCTAGGGACACGCGAGCCAGATGCAGGTTGGCTAGCCTAGAATACTATGTTTGCCCGGCAGACTATCAAAGCCACAAACAGCCATGGCTGTGTGGGGGAAAAGCGGACTTCTTCTGAAAATAATGGGGATGTGAGCATACAGGGGCTGCCTGGTGGAACCCAAATTCCTCATCAAATTCAGTACACAGCATTGGCCATATTACCAATTAGACAACCAAAACTGATGGCCCCCAGAGGGGTCTCCAGATCCTCAAATTCTGTGTGACTTTTTCAACTTCGGCAAGTGTTCAAAAAGATCCATCAATTGGGAATTTCCTTCCAAGGAAATTCCCCTATGTTTATGCCTTTTCCCTCCTTTGCTCACATCCTGAACTATGCTTCTCCAATACATCCTCACCCCCCGCCTTCTGCTCCAGACTCTCTGCAGTCACTCTCACATGAGCAACCTGATTTCTCCCCTCCAATTACTAGATCAAAAACAAAAACCTCCGCTGGATCTCATACCATTGCCTCCTTGCTGAGGTAGCAGGTACTGAGGTACCCTTCCACCCACTCACTCCTCTCTTCTCCTGTCAGTGCACGCACCGGGTCCCACCAGGTCCTCTTACCAGCTAACACAAAGCTCAAACCAGCTGAGGAGTGCCCTAAGACGCCTATCCAAGATGTAATAAAAATGGCCTTTAAAGTTGCTTTGTCATCACTGAAAACAGGTTACAAAGAATTTAAAGTCCCTCAAAGGCTTTTTGGGATACTCACTCCCATCCTCCCCTCTGCTCTACCTGTTCTACTGCTCAAGTTTTATTGCCAGGAAAATCCCAAACCCCTTTCCCATTATTCTTTTATATCTCTTTTTCCTCATTCTCAGAACCACGGAGCTGCTCTCACCCCCCACCTTCCTTGTCTTTCCCTCTGTTCCAATCCCACAGAAAAATCTTAAATGGCCTTCTCCAGAAGCCTTGATCATGGCTGACTTTAGGACTTTCAGCAACAGAGGCCCTATACAAGAGTTCAGTGTAGATAAACTTCCTCTTTTTGTGTTGCTTTGTTCTACTTGGCCACTGGCTGGAAAAATCAGCACTCCTAAGCTAGACACCCCCTTACTATTTTTTCACAAAATATGTGAACAAGGCCTCTGGCGTTTAGCTGGGGCTTCCAGAGATGGCTACATTTCTAAGATAAAGAAGTTACCAACTGGGCTCCATGGTAACAGCTGGCAGGAAGAAAAAAAAAGAAGAAAAAAGCTCTCCCCCTACCAGGTGTCCTTTAAAAGTTAACTTTCCCAGAGCAGAGGAATAAAAACAGAAACAAAAACTGCTTTTTGTGAACTTCTGCAGACTGTGAATTTCTGAGCCCCTTACGTTACATGTTGGGTACAAAAATTCTGAAACTACCTAAACTTGGGGTTCAGGGGATTAAAAGATTACAACAGAAGCAATGCCCTCTAAATCTGGTTACAACCAAATAGGACTGTTTTCCTGTCTTCTGTGCTATCTTAGGTGCCTTGCCTTGTCCGTCCTTTCAACAGTATAATTCTATATACTTAAACATTGTTTATGTTTTCATAAAATGATCAACATATGGCTGTTGCATGAGACAGTCTCTTGTGGTCTCTTCCTCTGATTAAGTATGTAATGGTGCAGATGTTTCCCAGAGTCCTCTATCATGACGCAGGATCATTTAAAGTTCCAATAGGGGGGCATACAACCTGGTTCCACCAGGAACCCGTATCCCTCACTTTCTCCAACCTATTAGGAGTAGGAGTTGCTGCAGCGGTGGGCACAGGAACCACTGCCCTAGTCCATGGGACACAACAAATGACCCAATTAGAAGTAGCAATAGACCAAATTTTAAAGATATTAAAAACCTCCATCACAGCTTTACAGGAATCTTTAACCTCTCTCTCTGAAGTTGTTTTACAGAACAGGCGAGGGTTCGACCTCCTCTTATTGAGAGAAGGGGCCTTTGTCCTGCACTGAGTGAAGAATGTTGTTATTATGCCGACCATACTGGAGTTGTAAAAGAATCTATGATTAAATTAAGAAGACGCCTTGTAGAGCATCAACAAGAGAGAGAGGCCCCAAAAGGGTGGTTTGAGTCTTGGTTCACAGAGTCCCTCTGGTTAACTACGCATTTATCAGCCCTGGCTGGTCCATTAATAAACCTCATATTATTGCTAACTGTGAGACCCTGTTTGCTCAACCGTGTAGTTTCCTTTTTCCAAGCTCAAATTGGACAAGTTAAACTTATGGTAATAAGAAAACAATATACCACACTAGCAGACATAAAATGTGACACCCCCAATGATCACTTTAATGATTAAAAGTAACCAAAAGAAGAAGTGGGGAATGAAAGGTAAATAAAATAGGTACTTGTCACTTCCAATTTTTTGGTATGCTTAACAAAACATTGTGGATATCTTGAGAACTGTTTGCTAATCTTGTTCCCTGAATGTGCTGTACCAACTGCAAAACTGCAGAATGTACTCCCTCACCTGTTTGCATGCAAACTGCCCACTCGCCCTGAGCCATCAATAATCTGCTTAAGCTGTTCTCAGGGCTCTCTGCTCTATTCAAGGGAGCTCTGAGCCACAGCATGCTGGACCCCCATAAACCCTTGGCTGTTGCATGAGACAGTCTCTTGTGGTCTCTTCCTCTGACACTCGCCTGACCATTACATTGGTAAAATAATTAGTGTGACCTTTGCTTTTCGTGTCCAGAATATTACTGTGATAAAATGTACATGTAGATAAGGTGACTTGAGTATATCTTCCACCATTTCTGGGAGCAATATTTTGAAGATGTACAAATTAGTATTGGGTGTACAAATAGGTGTACCCTGTGGCTATGAATATAGAGATAATGCAAGAATAGACCATACTGTGAATAAATAATATAATGGGTTCCAAATTTAAATAATGCATTCAATTTATATCTGAAAATATAATGGAAATCTTATATTGATACACATACATTCATTCCAACCACTGATACATCTAAAGGTAATATTAGGTTTATGGTTTATCATGAAGAGTCTGTGAGATTTGCTTCAAAACTGATTATGGAAATTTAAAATAATGTGTTTGGAAAGAAGTCTCATGAAAAGACCATTCAAGAAACACGGAGGAATCCATGTGCTCTGAAGCAGGAAGTGATTGAAAGTGAAACAAATGCCTATAAGTTTGCTAACTGGTGGATGAAATATATATCCTATGATGTGCATAAATTGAAGAAATAGTAATGTACCAGTGTTGAATAAAAATGAACATTAAAATACACAACATGTCCCATAGGAATCTACTTGCATTGAGGTTAAACTGGGTCAGTTACTGTATAAATATTAGTATTTGTATGCAACATTAACTGAAGTTAGTTTTCAGTACTGGAAACAAATATGTATTTCAGGTGGATGAATATTTCTGAGAATAATCTTGTGAAAAGTTCATTATAAATCCATATACATGAATATGAATGAATTTACGGAGTGGGTATAAGACACATATATTTCATATTTTGAAAAATCTGGAGAATATATATATATATATATATATATATATATATATATATATATATATATATACTTCTTGTGTGTGTGTGTGTATATACATATATATATATATATATATACACACACACACAAACACACACACAGAGATATTAAAAAGAGCAATATATATGCCAATCGAAATTCACCACGAAATATATATTATCCACAGATCCAAAAATATTCTTTTTACTGATCATGGATTTACGTATAGTGTTATTCAACTAGGAAGCTAACCCATAGGTTGAATTTTCAGTTCCAACACTGTTTAGGAGCAGTGATCTCTTCTCACAATTTGTATCTGCCAAGTCAGCCACCTCACAAGTATGCATGTTTCATACCAGGAAGGATTCTATATGTGCATATAAATATACATGTGCTGAATAAGCTACAGAGAAACGGAGACAAGAATTCACATATTTCTTAACTTAAAAACACATAGAGACCTATTCCAACAAAAAATTGACTAGATATATAACTCCTACCCTATGAAATGCAAAAGGAAAGTCCAAATATACACCATGCCTCCTCTGATCTGCTTGTATTCCTATTCTGTTTGGGTTATTTTTCTCCCTTAGAGTCTAGTAGGGTATGTGTTAGTGTCAGGGTTTCAGTATTTCGAATGGAAAATTAGATAAGGAATCCAATGTGTATGCAATATGTGCTACACAAAATTATTCCCACTCTCATCCAGAACAATGACTTGACATTACCTGTGTGGGTAAACACTCCACAAACATGGAGCTCTGTTGGCCTATAGACTTTTTGAGAAACTGCCTCCAAGGTTGGGCACTTGAAATATATGCTATTCTCAGGAGCATTAGCTTCCTTTCTAGTTAGACCATCAAAGCTGGGTCTGCATCTATGTGACCTGGAGGACATGGTTTCTTATTTTACATTGAACTTGAGGCAGCATTGCTGAATTCTCTCTTTGTAGGTAAACTGGTGCCACTGGAGGCTAAGTTTCTTCCCATGTGGACTGTGAAGCTATTTGGAATTCCTCCACTTTTCGTGGTTTTTATTGGTGCTGCACTGGGACTTTGGTATTCGCTTCATGAAATACAACAAGTTCAACTGGGAGACAGTGCTGGAGGGAGTTCTGTCATGTGTGGTGGGTCAGGATCTGCAGGAGAAAGCACCAACCAGGCTTCTATCCAAAATAGCTTGCCCCCTTGTCCATAGCAACCTGATTCTGAAAATTGCCCTGAAATCTCTCCAAATAACAAGATGCCTTTACATATAAGGGTCTGCTGGCTGCACCATGTCAGTCCCAAGCCATTTAAAAGCCAATAGCACATTCACATGGCCCCACCACAAATGCTTTATCACACACTTGCACACCACTGCAATAGGCCCACTACTCAGCAGGCTCCAACTTACTGGCATCTCTGTTCTACACCATTTAAATGAAACACAGTCAATCAACGCTTTTGCTGGAACACTCAAGATCAGCAGCAGGACATCCAAAGGTTCTCAAGTGCCACCTGGTCATGGGAATTTAAAACATTTCATGGTATATATCTTCCCCGTTTTTCAAGGATGAAGTTGGAGGCACTGTGGGTTCAAACCATTCAGGGACCATTAAGTGTTGAGGAAGCTAATTTCAATGAAAGCTCTGGAGGACTCTCACATGCAAGGCTTCCCAAAGAGTGGCCAAAGGTCACATGAAGCCAGGTACATTGAGTTCTACAATGTAAGGTCCATGTGTGTTTTGACTTTCAACTATGGCTGCCAATTATTTCAGAATAAATCATGTGATATCCTGGATGAGATACCCAGTGCTCTGTGGAAAGCCACCCTGGGCCTAGATCTCAGTTTCCAAGGGTGACTCTCATGCGTGGCCTGCTAAAATCCCAACAAAATTCATGACAATACTTCTCTGAGTTCAGTACCAGAACTCATTTTCTAAGGAGAATCACTCCAGAGTTCAAGCCCAGATGGACACAGTCATCTCATTCAACTGCCACGCAAATGACCACAATTAAAACCAAAACACTCCTTCATCGCCCTCATATTCTTCCACATAGACACTCATCATTACCTATGGCTGGAGTTTTCCATGAGGGGTGCAGCCCAAGACAGTGTCCAAAATAAGGTCCCTTTCCCCTCATTTGGCTAAAGTCATGGTGGGCTGGACACCCTTTCTGTGAACCAGGAGTGGTCAAATAGGCTTGCCTTTAATACTGCTCTGCTTCTCCAATTTGAGGCCTAATGACTGTCAGGTATAGATTCTTAATGTGATATGGAGTCATGAGAAAACCCAAGCACCTATGGGCTAGCCTCTGCAGGGCTTTGAAGAGCTTATTTGAAAGAAAGGATCCCTATTCTCAGTTGATGGAGATCAGTAACCTAACAGAGGAAGGCAAGAGACTTCATCCACAATGACTGAACTTTTTGCTATTTTGGTTTTGGATGTACACATGGGATCATTCTTTGGATCCAACAGGTGCTGAGAATCTAATCCACGGCCTAACACAGGGCCAAAAACCTGATTTAGACAAGTCCCTTTCCAATGCAATTAAGCAAAGAGCCACAGGTGATGCCTATTCAATTCCATTTAAAAACTGTTTTCTTCACGCTTCACAAAGTGGTGGCTTGAGGCAAAAACCTTCCTGAGATTCAGGGCAACAGAACAATAGGTAAGCAAAAGGCCCAAAGCAGTGTTTCTCCACTGATATTTTCCTGGTAACACTGATATCTGAGATTTCTGAGATGCTCCCCATTCCCTTCAGCTATCCAGTGCACGGCCATGTCCCAGAGCTTGGAGGTGGTACATATCTTGCACACAAAACCATGAGCCTATTTTGGAGAGTGGCCAGAATTCCTGATGAAAACAGGGACTTAGGAAGGAAGTAGGTGTTGCCCATCCCTAAGGCAAGTGACAGTCCATTCATAAATAGGGTAGGATGAATGCTGGGAAGCTTTCTACTAGACAGGACACATCCATGATGCATTCTCTTTTCTAATGTCTACAACGAAGGACACAGTGGGATACACAGATATAGAAACACTCACCTTGTCATAAGTCATACAAGAATTTGTCCACTCCAAACCAAACAAACCGCCTTTCTTACCTATTCTCAGAACATGAGACAAAACCACAAACTCACACCCACACCCACAAAGGCACCACCTTCCCCCTAGTATGTCTGTGACTATCCAGAGTGTCCTATGACTGGTGGGCCCTACTATGTTTTCCTGAAATGGCCTGTCCTGTCTCGGGTCTGGTCTCCTTGGCCAACACTGTGAAGTTGTCTGGAGCCAGCGGTTAGCCACTACCTGCTTTCTCAGTAAAGGCCCCTCTTCAGAGCTCTTCTGGCTTTTTCCATCCTCACATCAGCAGGTACCAAGAAAGACTGACTCTTTCCTTGGTAAATCCAAACAAGTGAGTCCACTGGGACTAGTACTGCAACTGGCTCTGAGTGCCTGGCTTCCTGGATCCCAAGTTCAGAGAGTTCCATCACCAAGGAAGAGATGTAGGTCACTTCCTTTAGGAACTGAATGAGCTAACTGCCTTGGCAACCACTTGGTCCTAAGAGTTGCTTCCAAGTGTCCCATGAGATGGAGGCTGCCCCTACTTACTGTGACACTTTCACAAGTTAGAATGGTATATCAACCATAGGCACCAGGGAACAGCTCTCCAAACAGGCCTGGTTTGGTCCATCTTCTCTATATTAAGAACAGAGAGACTGATACAGACAAAACCCTTCATCCTGACAAGGTTGTTTGCCATTGAAGATGACTTTTGCTCTCTCTGGTCCTTCATAGCTGCCTACAACTTCTCCAGAGTTCATTTCTACATGGATCTTTGAGTTTCTCAGCATGTGGAAGATCTCCTACATTCCTGTATTGAAAGACCAACTCTGGGCCTGCTCTTCTGAAAAGTTAGATTGAGGGAACAGTGTATGGTTAGGGTTAATAACAGGTTCGATTTGGGTTAGGAATCATTCTGCGTGATGACTAATAGTGTTGGGAATCTGCAATATTTACAAGAATATATAGGTGAAATATAAGTATGAAAATATAAATCTACGTAAGATTTGAAGCCGAGAAGTGCATTGGGCCCATGATTGATATACTTAGCTTTGAATTACATTCTGCACAGATGTCTCAGATAAATCGATGTAAAATAGGATAGGACCTTCTACCTTGGATGATTGAATGTCGAAGAGAACATCCAGTCAAAAAGGCATAGTCGGTAGGATTAGGAAGATAGCCTGTAGGTTTAGAAAAAAGAGTGATTATGGCATTTGGACAAAAGTTCTTTAGCAATAGATTTTTGGGTAGTGAATGAATGTCAGTGTCAGCACACGCGAAGGGTCAGTCACAATGATGAACTGGGGAAAATAAGTAGGAAAGCAGATATCAACAGAGACATTAGGAAATCAGGCAAAGTATAATGTAAGAGCGTTAGACATTTTCAACATGGTTGAGGTTGAATATATAATCTTAGGAAGAAAGACATATGTTGCCTCCAATATGATTAACATTTGAGAGCATTAGGCAACCTGGACATGGTTGTTTTTAGTAATCCATGCTCACTTTCCATTTTGCTTAGGTGAAAGGTTAATTAAATAGGCACTTGTCACTTCCTGTTTTTCTGTATGCTTAACAAACCACTGTTGAAATCTTGAGAACTGTTTGCTATTTTGTTCCCAGAATGTGCTGTCCCCAACTGCCAAACTGCAGAATATACTCCCTCACCCGGGTGCACGCAAACCGCACACTCGCCCTGACCAATCAATAAATTTCCCTTTCTGCCCTCTCCAAGAAAAGTATGTAAGCTCTGTTAAAGCTGTTCTCAGGGCTCTCTGCTCTATTTAAGTGAGCTCTGAGCCCCAGCATGCTGGACCCCCAATAACCTCTTTGCTGTGGCCGAGTGAAAATTGTATACTGTTCTGTACTTAAAAGATGCTTTCTTTTGCTTGCCTCTGCATAAAGATAGTCAGTTGCTGTTTGTTTTTGAGTAGGTAGACCCAGAAACCGGAACGTCTTTTCAACTAACTTGGACTAGACTCCCACAGGGGTTCAAAAACTCCCCCACTCTCTTTGATGAAGCCCTTCACAGACATCTCTACAACTTCAGAACTACGCACCCCGAAGTCATTCTGCTTCAATATGTGGATGTCCAGCTACTGGCAGCCAACACCAAAGAAAACTGTGAGTCTGAGACCCAAGCACTATTATCTGAGCTTGCTCAACTCGGGTAGAGAGCTTCGGACAAAAAGGCCCAAATTTGCCTGCAAGAAGTAATCTTCCTGGGGTATTCCCTTAGGCGCAGTAAATGATGGCTCACTGAGCCCAGGAAACAAACCGTTGTGCAGATACCACCCCCATTTAACAGGAGACAACATAGAGAGTTTCTTGGGACTGCTGGCTTTAGCAGGTTATGGACCTGGGTTTGTGTTCTTAGCTGCTCCTTTATACCCGCTGTTAAATGAGAATGCCCAATTCCAATGGACCCTTGAGCACCAGCAAGCTTTTGATAACATCTAAGAACACTAACACTGAACTCCTCAACTTCAGTGAGCCCAGCCTGCAATTTCAGAAAGCCCTACACTACGTTAAAAATGTACATCAACTCAATCAACTTGGTTCAAAAAAACTGCAGGCATTACTGTAGGATCAAGAACAGAGTTTTAGACTAACTCACTCACAGTGAAAGGAAATAATTGAATGGGTAACAAAAGCCTGTCAGTTCTGTCAATTGGTTAATGCTTACACTTCCAAGCTTCCTGCAGGAAAGCACCTATGAGGAACCAGACCAGGACAATTCTGGGAAGTGAACGTTACTGAAATTAAGCCAGCAAGGTATGGGCTTAAATATCTCCTAGTCTTTGTAGATACATTTTCAGGATGGATTGAAGCCATTCCCACCAAAAAAAATAAAAGAAAACCGGCACAAATTGTGGTCAAGAAGATCCTGAAAGATATTTATCAAAGACACGGCCTGCCTAATGTAACATTGTCTGATAATTGAAGACCCTTCATGGGCCAGGTAAATCAGGGGTTAGCCAGGACCCTGGGGATTAATTGGAAGTTACATTGTGTTTATAGACCCCAGAGATCAGGACACGTAAAAAAAATAAATAAAACCATTAAAGAGACCTTAACGAAATTAAGCTTAGAGACCGGCATAAAAGATTAGACTATGCTCCTGCCTTATGCACTATTTCATCAAGAAATACTCCCTTTGTTTCTTTGTGTTACCTCACCCCCTATGAAATTCTCTATGGGGCCCCTCCTCCACTAAGAGACCTAACCCCGACTCTAAGACCTAAGGATCCCTTCCACACACCCTTGCTTGACAGACTTATTCTCTTGTAAGAACTCAGATATACCTGTGGAAACAGCTGGCTACTGCCTTCCAACCTGGGGACGAGGGGAATCCACATTGATATCAAGAAAGAGACTTCCTCTACATAAGATGACATCAGGTGTCATCCCTGGAACCCCGCTGGAAAGGACCATTCGAGGTGCTACTTATAGCACCTACAGCAGTAAAAGTAGAGGGAATCACTTCCTGCATCCATGCGACTCATCTCAAGCCTGTGCCATGTCCAGACTCTGGCTGGAAACTGGAAAAGACTGTTAACCCTTTCAAATTGCATATTCGCCACGTGGGTAAGGCTATAGACTCTCTCCTTGGCCACCCGTAGTCCTAACGCTCATCAGCCCCTACTGCAGCAATGGCTGATCATAAATCCTACTAGATAAGAATTATGGTCTCTCTTGCATACAGCCCACTTAGGGACCTGGAGGCCATCTCTCCACCCAGACATTTGCCAGCTGGCTTTAGGTCTTTCCTATTAGAATATCCCTGATGAAGAGGATCCCATTAAAATTCCATTAAATCCTTTCCGTACCATAGATAATGGAAACAAACATTATGGTTGTAGGGAAAGGCAAGCCAGATGCAGGTTGGCTAGCCTATATTAGTATGTTTGCCCGGCAGACTCTCAAAGCCACAAACCGCCACGGCTGTGTGGGGGAAAAGCCGACTTCTTCTGTAAGTCATGGGGATTTGAGCATACAGGGGCTGCCTGGTGGAACCCAAAATCCTCATCAAATTCAGTACACAGCATTGGCCATATTACCACTTAGACAACCCAAACTGATGGCCAACAGAGGAGTCTCTAGATCTTCAAATTCTGTGTAACCTTTTTAACTTCTGCAAGTGCTCAAAAGGGTGAAAGGAAATTCCCCTATGTGAAGGCCTTTTTCCTCTTTCACTCACATCCTGAACTATGCTTCTCCAATGGTTCCTCAAACTCAGCCTTCTGCTCCAGACTCTCTGCTGTAAGTCCCACCTCAGCAAACCTGATTTCTCTTCTCCAATTACTAGATCAAAAACCAAAACCTCCGCCGGTTCTCAGAGCATTGCCCCCTTGCTGAGGTAGCAGGTACTGAGGTACCCATCCACCCACTCACTTCTCTCTTTTCCTGTCAGTGCCCACACCGGGTCCCACCAGGTCCTCTTACCACCTAACCCAAAGCTCAAACCAGCTTAGGAGAGCCCTCAGACCCCTATCGAAGATGTAATGAAAATGGCCTTTAAAGTTGCTTTGTCATCACTGAAAACAGGTTACTAAATTTTAAAGTCCCTCACAGGCTTTTTGGGATACTCACTCCCGTCTTCCTTTCTGCTCTACCGTTTCTACTGCTCAATTTATGTTGCTAGGAAAATCCCAAAATCCTTTCCCATTATTCTTTTACATCTCTCCTTCCTTATTCTGAGATCCACGGAGCTGCTCTCACCTCCCGCCTTCCCCATCTTCCCCCTCTGTACCAGGCCCTCAGAAAAATCTTCACTGAACTTCTCCAGAAGTCTTCACCATGGCTGACTTTAGGACTTTCAGCAAAAGAGTCTCTATAAATGAGTTCAGTGTAGATTAACTTCCTCTTATTCTGTTGCCCTGTTCTACTTGCCTACTGGCTGAAAAAATCAGCACTCCTAAGCTAGACACCCCCTTAATAGTTTTTCACAGAATATGTGAACAAGGCCTCTGGCCTTGAGCTGGGGCTTCACAGAGATGGCTACATTTCTAAGATAAAAAGTTACAAACTGGGCACCATGGTAACAGTTGGCAGGGGGATAAAAGAAAAGGAAAAAAAAAGCTCTCTGCCTCCCAGGTGTCCTTGAAAATTTAACTTGCCCACAATAGAGGAAAAAACAGAAAAAGAAAACTTCGTTTTGTGAATTTCTGCAGACTGTGAACTTCTGAGTCCCTTCTCTTTCATGTTGGGCACAAAATTCTAAAACTACCTAAAATTGGGGTTCAGGGAGTTAATTGATTACAACAGAAGCAATGCCCTCTGAATCCGGTTGCAACCAAATAGGACTGTTTCCCTGTCTTTGGTGCTATCTTAGGTGCCGTGCCTTGTCCGTCCCTACAACAGTATAATTCTATATACTTAAACATTGTTTATGTTTTCATGAAATGGTCAACAGATGTGATTAATTGTGTAATGGTGAAGATGTGTCCCAGATTGCTCTATAATGACCAAGGTTCATTTGAAGTTCAAACAGGGGGGCATACAACCCGGTTCCACTGGGAACCTATATCCCTCACTTTAGCCATCATATTAGGAATTGGAGTTGTGGCAGGGGTAGTCACAGGAACCACTGCCCTGCTCCATGGTACACAACAAATGACCCAAATAGAAGCAGCAAGAGACCAAAACTTAAAGATAATAAAAACCTCCATCACAGATTTGAAGGAATCTTTAACATCTCTCTCTGAAGTTGTTTTACACTCAAGTTGAGGGTTGGACCTCCCATCCATGAGAGAAGGGGGCCTTTGTGCTGCATTGATGTAATAATGTTGTTTTGATGCCGACCATACTAAGGTTGTAAAAAAAAAAAACCTATGAGTAAAATAAAAGGATGCCTTGAAAAGCGTCAACGAGAGAGAGAGGCCCAAAAAGGGTGGTTTGAGTCTTGGTTCACACAGTCCCCCTGGTTATCTACGCTTTTATCAACCCTGGCCTGTCCAATAATAATCCTCATATTATTGCTAACTATAAAACCCTGTTTGCTCAACCATGTAAGTTCTTTTCTCCAAGCTCAAATTGGACAAGTTAAACTTATGGTAATACCCCACTAGCAGACATAGAATGTGACATGCCCCAATAATCACCTTTATGATTAAAAGTAGCAAGAAGAAGAAGTGGGGAATAAAAGGTTAATAAAAAAGGTACTTGTAACTTCCTGTTTTTCTGTATGCTTAACAAAACACTGTTGAAATCTTGAGAACTGTTTGTAATCTTGTTCCCAGATTGTGCTATCCCCAACTGCCAAATTGCAGAATGTATTCCCTCACCCAGTTTCACACTAACCGCCCACTCGCCCTGACCCATCTCTAAATTTCTGTCCCTGCCCTCTCCAAGGAAAGTATATAAGCTCTTCTTAAGCTGTTCTCATGGCTCTCTGCTCTATTCATGTGAGTATATTCAGAAGGAGTATAAAGTGAGTGACAGGATTAGACATTTTCAACAGGCTTGAGGTTGAATACATAATCTTAGGAAGAAACAAATATGTAGTCACCAATAGGATTTATATTTGAGAGCATTAGACAAAGGTGAAATGGATGTTTTAGGAATCCATGCTCACTTTCCACTTAGGATATGGTACAATCATAAGTGTGAACTTTGCATTTGTGTCCAGAATATTACTGTGACAAAATGTATGTGTAGATCAGGTGCATGAGTATTTCTTCCACCATTTCTGGGAGCAATATTTGAAGACTATAAATTATTATTGGGGGTGCAAATAGATGTACCCTGTGTTTATGAAAATAGAGATAATGCATGAATAGACCATACTGTGAATAAGTAATGTAACTGGTTCCAACTTTAAATAATGGATTGAATTCACATCTGAAATTATACAGGGAATCTTATATTGATATACAATCATTCATTCCAACCAGTAATACACCTAATGGTAATATTAGGGTTATGGTTTATCATGATGTGTGTGAGTTTTGCTTCAAAAGTGATTATGGAAATTGAAAATAATGTGTTTGGAAAGAAGTCTCATGAAAAGACCAGTCAAGAAACCTGGAGGAATGCATGTGTTCTGAAGCAGGAAGTGATTGAAAGTGAAACAAATGCATATAAATTTGTGAACTTGTGGATGAAATATATATATTATGAAGTGCAAAAACTGAAGAAATATTAATGTACCAGTGTTGAATGAAATTGAACGTCAAAAGACTCATCATGTCCCATAGGAATTCACTTGCATTGATGTTAAACTGGGTCAGTTACTGTAGAAATATTGATATTTGTAACCACCATTCGCTGTAGTGAGTTTTCTGTTATAGAAAACAAATATGTATTTCAAGTGGATGAATATTTCTGAGATAAATCTTGTGAGAAGTTGATTATTAATCCACATACATGAAAAAGAATGAATTTTGAGAGTGTATATAAGACACATGTAATTCATATTTTGAAATATTTTTAGAGTGTATATATATATATATATATATATATACACACACACACACACACACACACACACACACACATACATCACATACATACACACAAAATACACACAGACATTAAATAGTAGCAATATATATGAAAAACGTAATTCATCATAAAATATATACCAACCACAGATGGAAAAATAATATTTATTTTACTGAAAATGGATTTATGTATAATGTTCTACTAGGAAGCTCACCCATAGGTTGAATTTTTAGTTCCAACAGCGTTTACAAGAAGTGATCTCTTCTCACAATTTGTATCTGCCAAGTCAGGCACCTCACACAAATGTACGTGTGATACCAGGTAGGATTCTATATGTGCATATAAAAATACACGTGCGGAATAGGCTAGAGAGAAAGGGAGTCAGGAATTGACATATTTGTTCATTTTTAAAACACATGGAGAAATATTTTAATAAAAAATTCACTAGATTTAAAACACCTACCCTTTATCTTGCAAAAGGCAATTCTAGTATACACCATGCCTCCTCTGAAATGCTTGTATTTCAATTCTATTTGGGTTAATTTTCTCCATCATATTAGTATTAGTAGTTAGAATCTAGTAAGCTATGGGTTAGTGTCAGGGATTCAGTATTTTGAATGGAAAATTGGAAAATGAATCCAATGTATATGCAAATATGTGCTGCACAATAATCTTCCCACTCTCATCCAGAATAATGTCTTGACATTACCTTGGCCTCAAGTAAGACACAATTAGAGGAGAAGAGTTAGAAAATCTGTGAATACATATCTGGATTGGAAAATGCTCAGTAGTTCACAACCTTGGAGGTTGTAGAGGAGTTTCCAAAAGTAAGGGACACGGTTGATACACCCAACCTAAGCTTTTATTAAAATTAGGAGCCATCTTTCCACAAAACCATGAAAAGATAATTTTGGCTTTAGTATAAATTACTGCAAATTCTGAACCTGCTTGAAATGCCTGCCCGTGCCTTGAACTCCCCCATGCCTAGCTCTCTGACCAGATCGCAGCCCTCTCTGAAACTTCAGTGACACCTCATAAATAATGGCCTTCCCTGACCATACAACGACCCTCTCTGAGGCTCTAATGGTCCTCATAATTTCTGATTCTAGGGCCAGCAAAAAAAAATGTAAACAAAAATTAGTGTGATGCTTATCAAAATTCTGTTTTCTGTAACGCCCCTTTTGTGTAACTTTCTGGGCTATAAAGCTGGGCTGTAGGAGAGGTGGGTTTGCTGTCTTGTTTCCACTATTTTGAGAGGAAGATGCAGCCCAGCCACTGAAAATAATAAGTTTGTCTTAATTTGACTTTAATTGGAGTCAGTGGTCTTTTCTTGAATCGTGGTCTAACATTTTGTAGTTCCGCAGCGAGATGAACCTGCCCCAACAGATCACAAGACCAGACTGCTGGAAATTCTGAAGCTGGCCTTCCCTCCAGGGCTCCGTCCTGGAGAGGCAAGTTCCAAGGCCTTGGAGTGAGCTTTTGGTCCGGGGAGAACTGCAGTCAACCACCGCACTAAAACAATTAGCAAGCTCATGGTGGAGGAGGCCTCCATTGGTAAGTAGCACCTATATAACATTTGATATCCGGTAAAGGGAGATCTCTTCTGATGACAGAGAGGTGGCCTGGGGAGGCACACATATACTCCTGTCTGGGACAGTAACGAGAATCATTCTGTCCTCTGTTCTATTCTGTAGTGAATTCCTCTGAAAGGGTAGAGAGGTGCCAACAGACACACAGAAGTTCCTATCCTAGAGCATTAGCAAGATGTTCCATTGCTCCTCTGTTTTTCTGTTTCTGCGCCGAGTTTCTGTTTTTTTTGTGTTTTTTTTTCTGTCTTCTACATGTTTTTTGTTTGTTTGTTTTTGTGTGTTTTGTTGTGTTATTTCTGTGGAAAAAACTTAAGGATATTGGACATGAAAATGGGTAATAAAGCATGTAAGACTGACATCCCTTTGAACTGTGTTTTAAAGAACTGTGATGAACTTTACCCCCCTTTGTTAAGCAGGATAAGAGAAGCCACTAGCTGGCTGCCTGAAGCACACACACTGCACAGGGCAATGCCTGCTGGGGACGTAAGAACTGAGTATCTCCCAGGTTAACAATTGAAACTCCTTTAAAACCCCTTGTCCCGTCAGACAAAGAGAGTTACAACCTTTGGGCAGAGACCCCTGTGTTTTTCCTTTGTTATCAAAGCAGTAAAACTCCCTTTTTCTTTTTCTCAAACCCTGTCCTCATTATTAAATTGGCATGAATTGACTTCAAATTCAGGAAGTGAACTTTAAGTTACAAATTTTGGTACCCCCCACCGCCCCGGAAATTTTTGAGAGCTGACTACTGAAATGTTAGGAGATGGAGCGTGCTTGGGGTGGAACGAAACCAGAAGAGCTAATCCTGTAAGTATAAGGAGGGACTGAGCGACTCCCAGCAGCTGCCAAAGCCCTGTTTTTTCAGAGAATTACCTCCTTCCTTCCCTGCACTGTAAGGATTATGCCACCTCTGTTTTTTTAAAAAAGAGAAAAAGAAAAAGGGGACACTAAATGCAGTAAAGTAACCATGGAGACCCTTGATATTACATTTCAGGTTGTCCCTCTGTGAAAACATCTGGTTCCCTTGTGGGGACATCTATGGTTCCACTGGTGTAGTTGATTTTTCTCTTATCTGCTCTGTTTTAAAGGCTTCTGTCTGTCAGCCATATTCTGGAGCTCCTTTCTGTCTGTCTTGTGTCTTTTTTTCTGGCCCTTTAAGACATGTGCAATGATATGTTGATATTATAAATTGTTTCTTAGGAATGATCTTAGCTGAATGTGTGTCTAAATGATGATGTTTTATTGTAACAATCTGGTATCTGAATGGGTTTTTAAAGCATTGCACAATCTTGCAGTTAAAAGTCGGGTTTAGGTAATTGTTTAGTTTATGATTTCAGATAATTCATGTCAGAGAACTTAAATACTTAGGATGGAAAACTAAACAACACAACTTCCAAGTTGGCAAGTAACTTCCCAATCATTCAGGCTATTTTTCACCAATTTTGAACTGGGTAGCCTGGGAAAATATCACTGTGTGTAGCAGTGCATTAAATTGGACAAGGATAGTAAATCATAGTATGGTATCTGTTGACAAAAAAAGATGTAAAGATATAAAATTTTGTGAATTGTATCTTAAACTTGTATGATAATTTTCAACATCCAAACCTGAATATTATGGTTGAAATGCCTTAGGCCTGAGGTGTCTGCTCAGATTAGCAGCTTTTCCCTGTTCTTTCTGGACCTCAGCCAGGACTTATGTTGAAATGCAAATGAAAGAAGCCTGCTAACTTAGTAGGAGACTGATCTGAGGCCTAAGAGAAAAAAAAGGTTAAATTGTATGGTATTTACTAATTAATTACCAGTCATTTTTTCTAGAACTCTTATTTTTTTCCTTAGATTCTTTATTTTTTTTTTTTTGAGCTCATGATTTTGATCCTACAGACCTAGGTTAATGTTTTTCTGATCAGTTCTATCTTTGACCAACTGTGGAGTTTTTGAAACATTGCAATGGATATTTCACCTGTGAAAAGCTACAAGACCTTTACTATTATTATGTGTACACACTGTTGTTATATGTTGAATATCTATATATACATATGTCCGTATATCATATATATGATACACAAATTAACATATATAAAGTGCACTCATAAAAACAACGCTCATAAAAACAAATTTTACAAAGTGGATCTAAAGATCTTTAATTCACGTGATTTAAATTGTTGAATTTAAATTGGATAAACAGATAAAAATAAATGTCTTTAAAACTCAGCTTACAAGTTTTTCTAGGTGTTCAAAAATCTAATAAAATATTAATGTCTACAAAAATTCTAATATGACTTGGTTCTAGGACTTTTCCTTCAACAAAAAAATGGTTTACAATCTTCAATACATTTGTCTAATATTTTGATAAATAAGTAAAGTAAATTTGATATGGGATTACTCATTCATGAGTACTTTTGTTCGATATCTGATTGATTTACTAAGGTCTGTAGAAGTGTGTAATAAAGTCTGTATAAGATTGTAAAAATCAGTCATGTGTTAAAGAGACAAAAATTTCTGAAAACATAAGTTTACCCATAACATTGTGTTTTATTAAGTTTTTTTTTTAGAGCAAGCAATCATAAAAATTAAACAACTGATTAAATAAGAACTGTTATTTTAGAGCCCTGTACTGCCATTTCTTTAAAAGCTAAACTTGCTTAATGTAGAAACATCAATGTAATTGTGATGCTATTAATGTGCTCCTATCTTTCAGGTATACAAGTCTGTAAGGTAGAAACTTTAAAAGAGCATTATACCAAGCTGGTGTTTTGAAGTTGTATAGTAAAAAAAAATATATTGGGCATTCATTTACCTGTTTTGAATAAGATATGTAAAGTTTTATGTTACTTTTTACATTGGGGAACAATTTAAATGTATTTTTATGTTAATGAGAGCCTTATCTATGCAAAGGTTAAAAACTTTCAGTGTTTATTAAATTCATGTTTTAAATGTGATATCCTATGGTGTTAGCAAATGTTCATGTGACCTCAAACAATTTATATAAAATTTGTAAAATGATATTTAAAAAAACAAAGTTCATCTTTAGAACTAAAACACTTAATATTTATAAAGAGCCCTGCCTTACCTGAGATAAGGCTCTGTGTCCCATATTACTACATGTGAGAATGACTACGAAAGCTGTAGGTAAGATTATGTTTCATTTAAAGTTATGTTCAAAAGTTGTTTTGTTTTCTGTTAAGATTACTAGGATCTCAAACAGGGGATATAATGTATAACTCAGCTAAAAAATTCAGGGGAGCTATTACACGAACTAAGTATTTTTACACTTGTTAAAAAATTTTATTTTGTAATTTCCTTAAAAGTGATCTAAAGATTCCCTGTTAGTGTTTTACAGAAGTGTTGCTTTAAGAACACAGCACGGGTTAATTTAAGATAATAAGTCATCACCTACAAGACACCTACAATACAGATCCCAATTAATAAAAAGATAAATAATTATAAACTTATAGACATTAAACCCCAGTACTCTTAATATAAGGCTGTTAAAATTTATTTGCTGGATAATTAAGATTAGGATTTAAAATTAAATTTACATGAAAAGAGCCAAGAAAACCAATATTTGGCTCTTGCCCTCTGAGTCAGTCTGAATCCATTGAACAGGGGACTTCTCTAAAAGCTTTGCAACTCTGGGCCTCATAACCTCCCAATCAGGGAGATTAATGAGACCACTGGAAAACAGAAAGCCAATCAGTGCATTTGCTATGAAGAAGAGAGTCATCAGAGAAGGGAGACATCTTTGATGCTTCCGAGGGAAGCCCCATGGTCAAGCAAGACCTGGACCCACCTAGCGCAAATGGCACCAGCAGAACTGAGAAGCTGCTCTCAAGTTTCCCCAGGAATGACTTTCATAAAACTCAGCTAATGTTAACAATAGATAGAAACAAAAGTCAGTTTGACAGCTTCATCTTAAACACTTAGCAAAGAGAGTTAAAACCAAAATACAGCCATTCCTGACATTTTAAATAATAATAATAATAATAATAATAATAATAATAATAATAATAATATTTTAAGGTATTCACTTTATGTTATCCTCCCAAAATAAGTAAGACTGGAGGCCACAAAGAAGGATTCTCAGTCAGCAATGCCTGATAACTATAAAAAGTGACTATCAAGAGGAGCTGCCAGAGGCACAAATTTTAAGTTTAAGGCCTACAGATATTCCTAACCTACACAGGTAGGCTTGGTGTTTGCTAGTATGATTATCCAGCCCTGAGTAACAGAATTAAAGGTTTCTCTATTACACATAGAGGTCATACTAGTAAAAGAATTTTGCAAAATCAGATGACATTAAATTATTAAACTGTATCTTATGGGGAGGGACAAATGTAACACTAAATGTTAAATATTAAGTTGACATTCTGATAACTGGGGATATTAAAGCCTGCTGAGGGAACTTCTATACAGTGACATGTTCCAGCTGCTGCAACATTTTTTCAGTACTCATGGTTTTTGTTTCTCACATAGAAGAACCCATCCCCAGATGACTTTACAACCTGTTCTTCCCCAACCAGACTTCAAACCGAACTGATTTCTAAAAGGCAACCCATGTCCCTCAACTGACTTCTAAAAGACAAGTCATGTCCCATATGCTGTGCCCACTCACGTCACCCTCTCTCAGCTCTGAAGACGTCAAAATGAGTGACGCCTCTCGTCTAACAACTATGGAGCCAAAAAAAAAAATAGACTATCAATATAAGTAATTAATTATGTCAGGTAAAATCAGGAATCCAGTTTTGGGTGAGTTCTAAAAATTTGGAGACTGTTACCTGAGGAATTAAAATTCCCTCATTGCTCTTTTCCTACCCTATCAAAGATTTGGAAGGGGCACATTAGAAAGGGGGAATGATAGACCCAACATGATCATTTATTAAAATTGGGAGCCATCTTGCCACAAAACCATGAAAAGATAATTTTGGCTTTACTATACATTACTGCAAATTCTGAATCTGCTTTGAATGCCTGCCCATGCCTTGAACTCACCCATGCCTGGCTCTCTGACCAGATAGCAGCCCTCTCTGAAACTTTAGTGACACCTCATAAATATTGGCCTTTCCTGGCCAGACAACGACAGTCGTTGAGGCTCTAATGGTCCTGATAAATTCTGATGAGGGGCCAGCAAAAAACAAAAAATGTAAACTAGCATTAATGTGATGCTTCTCCGAGTTCTCTTATCTGTAACCCGCCTTTGTGTAACTTTCTGGGCTATAAAGGTGGGCTGTAGGAAAGGTGGGGTTGCTGTCTAGTTTCCACCATTTTTAGAGGGAGAGGAAGCCAGTGGAAATAATAAGCTTGGTTTAATTTGATTTTAATTGGAGTCAGTGGTCTTTTGTCATGTCCTGGTCTAACAGGTAAACACTCCACAAATATGGAGCTCTGCCGGCCTAAAACTTCTTGAGAAACTTCCCCTGACCTTGGGCACTTGAAATATATGTTGTTGTCAGGAGCTTTAGCTTCCTTTGTAGTGAGACCATCAAAGCTGGGTCTGCATATATGTGACCTGGAAGATATAGTTTCTTATTTTCAAATGAACATGAGGCAGCAGTGCTGAATTCTCTCTTTGTTGGGAAACTGTGGCCACTGAAGGCTAAGTGCCTCCCCGTGTGGACTGTGAAGCCATTTGCTCATCTTCCACTTTTCATGGTGTTTCTTGCTGTTGCACTGGGAGTTTGGTATTTGCTTCACAAAATACAAGGAGATCAACAGGGACTCAGTGCTGGAGGAATTTCTCATACGTGTGGTGGGTCAGGGTCTGCAGGAGAATACACCAACCAGGCTTCTATCCCACATAGCTTGCCCCCTTAACCATTGCAACCTGATTG
Source organism: Callospermophilus lateralis (assembly GCF_048772815.1). Classification (NCBI taxonomy): domain Eukaryota; kingdom Metazoa; phylum Chordata; class Mammalia; order Rodentia; family Sciuridae; genus Callospermophilus; species Callospermophilus lateralis. The sequence continues at coordinate 71,175 of NW_027515072.1, read as the reverse complement.
TGAACATTGCCCTGAAACCTCTCCATATAACAAGATGCCTTTATATGAAGAGGTCAAACGTATAAGGGATTACACGCTGCACCATTTCAGCCACAAGCCATTTGGAAGTCATTGGCAGATCCACATGGCCCCACCAGAGATGTTTTATCACACACCTGTGCACCACAGCTCTGTGTCACTCTTCAGCAGTCTCCATCTGAGTTTGCCTAGATCTCAGTTTCCAAGGGCGACTCTCATGAGTGGCCTCCTAAAATCCCAACACAATTCATGGCAATTCTTCTCTGAGGTCAGTTCCAGAACTCAGTTTCTAAGGGGAATCACACCAGAGTTCCAGTCATGGTGGCCACAGTCATGTCTTCCAACCGCCACAAAAATGACCACAATTAAAACAAAAACACTCCCACATGGCCCTCATCTTCTTCCATATAGACACTCATCAAATTCTCTGGCTGGAGGTTTTCATAAGGGGCGCAGTCCAAGACAGTGTCCAAAATATGCTCCCTTGCCCCTATTTTCCCTAATGTCAGTGTGGCCTGAACACCCTTCCTGTGAACCACGAGTGATCAAATAGGCCTGCCCTTATTACGGCTTCACTTCTCCAATTTGAGGCCTAATGACTGCCAGTTATAGATTCTTTATGTGAATTTGAGTCATGAGAAAACCCAAGCATCTATGGTCTAGCCTCTGCAGGCATTTGAAGAACTCATTTGTCCCAAAGGATCCCTATTTTCACTTGATGGATGTCAGAAATATTACAGAAGATGGCGAGAATCTTCATACACAATGACTGCTATTTTGACCATTTTGGTTTTGTAGCACACAGGGAATCTTTCTTTAGATCCATCAGGTGCTGAGAATCTAAGCCACAACCTCACACAGGACCAAGAGGCTGATTAAGAAACATCCCTTTCCAAAGCAATTAAGCAAAGAGCCACAGGTGATGCCAATTCATTTCCATTTGAAAACTGTTTTGTTCAGGCTTCACAAAGGGGTGGCCTGAGGCAAAGACCTTCCTGACATTCAGGGCAATGGAACAATAGGTAAGCAAATGGCCCAAAGCAAGGATTCTCCACTGAGACTTTACTGGTCACATTCATATCTGAGTTTTCTGAGATCCTCCAATTCCCTTCAGTTATCATGTACATGGCCATGTCCCAGAGCTTGGAGGTGATACATATCTTGGACACAAAACCATGAGCCTAGTCTCGAGAGTGGCCAGAATTCAGGAAGAAAACAGCAAGGTAGTAAGATAGTAGGCATTGCCCATCCATAAGGCGAGTCAAAGTCCATTCACAAATTGGGCAGAATGAATGCTGGGAAGCTTTCTACTAGACAGGACACATCCATTGATGCATTCTCTTTTCTAATGTCTACAACCACGGACAAAGTGGGATACACAGACATAGAAACACTCGCCTTATCAAACAACTTACTAGAAAAAGTCCACTCCAAACCAAACAAACCGCCTTTTCTACCTATTCTCAGAACATGAGAAAAAACCACAAACTCACACCCACACGCAAAAAGGCACCTCCTTCCCCCAAATAGGTCTGTGACTATCCGGAGTGTCCTCTGACTGGTGGGTCATACTATGTTCCCCTGAAATGGACTATCCATTCTCAGATCTGGTCTCCTCGGCCAACTGTGTGAGGTTGTCAGGAGCCTGTGGTGAGACACTACCTGCTTTCTCAAGAATGACCCTGGCATTTGGCCATCCTCACATCAGTAGGTACCAAGGAAGAGTGACTCTGTCCTTAGTAACACAAAACAAGTGAGCCCACTGGGACTGGGACTGGGATTGGCTCTGGGTACCTGGCTTCCTGGATCCCAAGTTTAGAGAGTTCCATTACCAAGGAAGTGAGGTAGGTCACTTCCTTTAGGAACTGAATGAGGTCACTGCCTTGCCAAACACTTTGTTCTAACAGTTGCTTCCAAGTGTTCCATGAGCTGGAGGCTGCCCCTACTTCCTGTGACACTTTCACAAGTTAGAATGATATATCATTCATAGGCACCAAAGAACAGCTCTGCACAAAGGCCTGGTTTGGTCCATCTTCTCTACATTAAGTAGAGAGAGGCTGATTCATACACTTCCCTTCATCCTGACCAGGTTTTTTGTCATGGAAGATGACTTTTGCTCTCTCACGTCCATCATAGCTGCCTACATCTTCTTCAGGGATCCTTTCTGCATGGACCTCTGAGGTTCTCAGCAGGTGGAAGATCCCCTACATTTCTGTATTTTAAGATCAGCTCTGTCCCTGCTCTTCTGTAAAGTTAGATTGAGGGAACACTGTGTAGTTAGGGTTAATATCAGGTTTGATTTGGGTTAGGAATCATTCTGTGGGATGAATAATGGTACTGGGAATCTGTGATATTTATAAGAATATAGACGTATGATTCAAGTATGAAAAACAGAAATGGAAACAAACATTATGGATGTAGGGACACGTGAGCCAGATACAGGTTGGCTAGCCCAGATTACTATGTTTGCTCAGCGGACTATCAAACCCACTAACAGCCAGGGCTGTGTGGGGGAAAAGCCGACTTCTTCTGTAAGTCATGGGATGTAAGCATACAGGGGCTGCCTGGTGGAACCCAAACTCCTCATCAAATTCAGTACTCAGCATTGGGCATATTACCAATTAGACAACCAAAACCGATGGCCCCCAGAGGGGTCTCTAGATGCTCAAATTCTGCATGACCTTTTTGACTTCGGCAAGTGCTCAAATGGTGGAAGGAAATTCCCCTATGTGGAGGCCTTTTCCCTCCTTCACTCACATCCTGAACTATGCTTCTCTAATAGATCCTCACCCTCTGCTTTCTGCTCCAGACTCTCTGCTGTCACTCCCACATAAGCAACCTGATTTCTCCCCTCCAATTACTAGATCAAAAACCGAAGCCTCTGCCGGCTCTTAGACCATTGCTTCCTTGCTGAGGTAACAAGTACTAAGGTACCCATCCACCCACTCACTCCTCTCTTCTCCTGTCAGTGCCCTCACCAGGTCCCACCAAGTCCTCTTACCAACTAAACCAAAGCTCAAAAAGCTAAGGAGAGCCCTCAGCACCCTATCCAAGATGTAATGAAAATGGCCTTTAAAGTTTTTTTTTGTCATCAGTGAAAACAGGTTACTAAAAATTTAACATCGCTCACAGGCTTTTTGGGATACTCACTCCTGTCTTCTCCTCTGCTCTACGTGTTCTACTGCTCAACATTTTGTTGCCTGGAAAATCCCAAACCCCTTTCCCATTATTCTTTTACATCTCTCCTTTCTCATTCTCAGACCATTCTCTTAAACCTCTCTCTCTGAATTTGTTTTACAGAACAGGCGAGGGTTGGACCTCCTCTTCATGAGAGAAGAGGGCCTTTGTGCTGCATTGAGGGAAGAATGTTGTTTTTATGCCGACCATACTGGAGTTGTAAAAAAATTTATGAGTAAGTTAAAAAGATGCCTTGAAGAGCATCAACAAAGGAGAGGGGCACATAAAGGTTGGTTTGTGTCTTTGTTCACATAGTCCCCCTGGTTACCTACGCTTTTATCAACCCTGGCCAGTCCATTAACAATCCTCATATTAATGCTAATTGTAGGAACCTGTTTGCTCAACCGTGTAGTTTCTTTTCTACAAACTCAAATTGGATAAGTTAAACTTATGGTAATCAGACAACAATATACCTCACTAGGAGACATAAAATCAGAGACCCCCCAATGATCACTTTTATGATTAAAAGTAACCAGAATGAGAAGTGGGGAATGAAAGGTTAATAAAATAGGTACTTGTAATACCTGTTTTTCTGTATGCTTAACAAAACACTGTTGAAATCTTGAGAACTGTTTGCTAATCTTGTTCCCAGAATGTGCTGTCCCCAACTGCCAAACTGCAGAATGTACTCCCTCTCCCATTGGCACGCAAACCACTCACTCGACCTGACCAATCAATAAATTTCCCTCCCTGCCCTCACCAAGTAAAGTACATAAGCTCTGCTTAAGATGTTCTCAGGGCTCTCTTCTCTATTCAAGTGAGCTCTGAGCCCCAGCATGCTGGACCCCCAAAAAGCCCTTTGCTGTTTCATGAGACAGTCTCTTCCTGGTTTCTTCCTCCAATGCTCGGCCGACCTTTACATTGGTACAATCATAAGTGTGAACTTTCCTTTGTGTGTCCAGAATATTACTGTAATAAAATGTATATGTAGATCAGGTGACAGGAGTATTTCTTCCACCATTTCTGCGAGCAATATAATGAAGATGTATGAATTAGTATTGGGGATAGAAATAGGTGAACCAAGTGTCTATGAATATAGAGATAATGCATGAATAGACAATACTGTGAATAAATAATATAACTGGTTCCAACTTTAAATAATGGATTGAATTGATATCTGAAAATATACAGAAAATCTTATATTGATATAATACATTTAATCCTACCCGTTATATATCTAATTGTAATATTAGGGTTATGGATTCTCATGAAGAGTGTGTGAGTATTGCTTCAAAAGTGATTATGGAAATTGAAAATAATGTGTTTGGAAAGAAGTCTCATGAAAAGACCAGTCAAGAAACCCGGAAGTGTACATGTGTTCTGAAGCAGGAAGTGATTGAAAGTGAAACAAATGCCTAAATATTTGCTAACTTGTAGATAAAATATATATCCTATGATGTGCATTAATTGAAGAAATAGTAATGTACCAGTGTTGACAAAAATTAACGTTAAATACACATCATGTCCCATAGGAATCTACTTGAATTGATGTTAAACTGGGTCAGTTACTGTAGAAATATTAGGATTTGTATGCACCATTCACTCAAGTTAGTTTTCAGTACTAGGAAAGAAATATGTATTTCAGGTGGATGAATATCTCTGAGAATAATCTTGTGAAAAGTTGATTATAAATCCACATATATGAATATTAATTAATTTAGGGAGTGTATAATAAGACTCATACATTTCATATTTTGAAAAATCTGGAGAGTGTGTGTGTATACACACACACACACACACACACACACACACACACTGAGACATTAAAAATAGCAATATATATATATCAATCGAAATTCACCATGAAATATATATCATCCACAGATCCAAAAATATTCATTTTATTGAAGATAGATTTATGCATAATGTTGTTGAACTAGCAAGTTTACCCATACATTGAATTTTCAGTTCCAACAGCATTTAGGAGGAGTGATCTCTTCTCACAATTTGTATCTGCCACGTCAGCCACCTCACAAAAATGTACGTGTGATACCAGGTAGTATTCTATATGTGTATATAAAAATGCATGTGCTGAATAGGCTACAGAGAGAGGGAGACAGGAATTCACATATTTGTTAACATTAAAAACACATGGAGAACTATTTCAACAGAAAATTGACTATATTTATAACACCTACCGTTTTCTATGCAAAAGGCAAGTCCAACTCTACACCATGCCTCCACTGAACTGCTTGCATTTCTATTCTGTTTGGGTTATTTTACTGCATCATATTAGGATTAGTAGTCAGAGTCTAGTTTGTTATGGGTTACTGTATGGGATTCAATATTTCAAATGGAAAATACGATAATGAATCCAATGTGTATGCAAATATGTGCTACACAAAAATCATCCCACTCTCATCCAGAACAAAGCTTTGACATTCCCTTCGTCTGAAGTAAGTCACAGTTAGAACAGTGGTGTTAGAAAATCTGTGAATACATATCTGGAATGGAAAATTCTCGGGAGTTCACAACCTTGGAGGTGGTAGAGGAGTTTCCAAAAGTAACGGACATGGTAAACACTCCTCAAACATGGAGGTCTGCTAGCCTAAAGACATCTTGAGAAACTTCCTCTGAGTTTGGGCACTTGAAATATATGTTATTTTCAGGAGCTTTAGCTTTCTTTGTAGTGGGACCATCAAAGCTGGGTCTACATCTATGTGACCTGAAGGATATGGTTTCTTATTTTCCAGTAAACTTGAGGCAACAGTTCTGAATTCACTCTTTGTAGGTAAACAGTGGCCACATGGGTCTAAGTGTCTCTCCGTGGGGACTGTGGAACCATTTGGTCATCCTCCACTTTTCGTGGTGTTTTTTGCTGCTGCACTGGGAGTTTGGTATTTCCTTCACAAAATACAAGAAGTTCAACAGGGACACAGTGCTAGACGGAGTTCTGTCACTTGCGGTGGGTCAGGGTCTGCAGGAGAATGCACCAACCAGGCTTCTTTCCCACATAGCTTGCCAACTTGTGCATAGAAACTTGATTCTTAACATTGCCCTGAAACCTCTCCATATAAAAACATGCTTTTACATATACGTGTCTCCTGCCTGCACCATGTCGTCACAAGCAATTTGGAAGCCAATGGCAGATCTACATGGCCACAACACAAATGTATTATCACACAACTGCACACCACTTTCTAGGCCCACTACTCTGCAGGCTCTAACTTAATGGCATCTCTGTTCTACACCATTTTCATGAAACCCAGTCAATCAAGGAACTGTCTGGTACACTCTTGATCAGCAACAGGACATCCAAAGGTTCTCCAGTGCCACCTGGTCATGGGAATTTCAAAATTTTCATTTTATTTATCTAGCCATTTTTCAAGGATGAAGTTGGAGGCACTGTGGGTTTCAATTCATTCAGGAACCATTAAATGGTGAGGAAGCTCATTTCAATGAAAGCTCTGGAGAATGATAACAGGCAAGGTTTCCCAAAGAGTGTCCAAAAGGTCACATGAAGCCAGCGCTGTTGAGGTCTACAATGTGAGGTCCATGTGTGTTTTGACTCTCAACTATGGCTGCAAGTTTTTCAGAATAAAATCATGTGATATTCCGGCTGAGATTTCCAGTGCTCTCTGGAAAGCCACCTGGGCCTAGATCTCAGGTTCCAAGGGTGACTCTCATGCATGGCCTCCTTAAATGCCAACACAATTCATGGCAATACTTCTCTGAGGTTAGTTCCAGAACTCAGTCTCTAAGGGAAATCACACCAGAGTTCAAGAGCAGGTGGACCCAGTCATCTCTTCCAACTGCCACACAAATGACCACAATTTAAACCAAAACACTCCCACATGACCCTCATCTTTATCCATATAGACATTCATCATAACCTCTGGCTGTATGTTTCCATGAGGCGTGCAGCACAAGACAGTGTCCAAAATAGACTTCCTTGCCCCTCATTTGCCTAAAGTCTGGGTGGCCTGGAAACACTTCCTGTGAAACAGGAGTGATCAAATAGGCCTGCCCTAAATACTGCTGTGCTTCTCCAATTTGAGGCCTACTCACTGTCATGTATTGATTATGTATGTGATTTGGAGTCATGAGACAACACAAGCAACTATGGGCTAGACTCTGCAGGGATTTGAAGAGCTCATTTGACCCAAAGGATCCCTATTCTCACTTGATGGAGGTCAGGAACCTTACAGAGGAAGGCGAGAGACTTCATCCACAATTACTGCACTTTTTGGCATTTTGGTTATGGATGCAAACATGGGATCTTTCTTTAGATCCATCAAGTGCTGAGAATCTAAGCCAAAGCCTCACACAGGGCCAAGTGGCTGATTCAGACACATCCCTTTCCTAAGCAATTAAGCAAAGAGCCACAGGTGATGTCCATTCATTTCCATTTGAAAACTGTTTTGTTCAGGCTTCACAAAGGTGTGGCCAGAGGCAAAGGCCTTCCTGACATTAAGGGCAACAGAAGAATAGGTAAGCAATAGGCCCAAATCAGGGTTTCCCCACTGAGACTTTCCTGGTCACATTGATATCTGGGTTTTCTGAGATGCTCCAATTCCCTTCAGCTATCCAGTACATGGCTGTCCCAGAGATTGGAGGTGGTAAATAATTTGGACACAAAACCATGACCCTATTCTGGAGAGTGGCAAAATTCAGGAAGAAAAGAGAAACTTTGGAAGATAGTAGGCATTGCCCATCCATAAGGCAAGCTGAATTCCTTTCATAAATTGGGTAGGATGAATTCTGGGAAGATTTCTACTACACAGGACACATTCATTGATGCATTCTCTTTTCTAATATCTACAACCAAGGTCACAGAGAGATAGACAGACATAGAAACACTCGGCTCCTCAAAGGACTTACCAGACACAGTCCACTCCAAACCAAACAAACCACCTTTCCTACCTATTCTCAGAACATGAGACAAAATCACAAACTCACACCCACACCCACAAAGGCACCTCGTTTTCACAAATAGGTCTGTGACCATCAGGAGTGTCCAATGACTCGTGGGCCCTACTATGTTTTCCCGAAATGGCTTGTCCTGTCTCAGATCTGGTCTCCTTGGCCAACTCTGAGGAGTTGTGAGGAGCAAGCGATGAACAACTACATGCTTTCTGAAAAAGTACACTCTTCAGAGCGCTGCTGGCATTTGGCAATCCTCACATAAGTAGGTACCAAGGAAGACTGACACTGTCCTTGGTTATTTCAAAAAACTGAGCCCACTGGAACTGGGACTGGGACTCGCTCTGGGTGCCTGGATTCCTGGATCCCAAGTTCGGATAGTTCCATCACCAAGAAAGTGAGGTAGGTCACTTCATTCAGGAACAGAATGAGGTCACTACCTTGGCGACCACTTTGTCCTAACAGTTCCATTCAACGGTGCCAATAGATGGAGGCTACCCCTACTTCCTGTGGCACTTTCACAAGTTAGGATGGTATATCAACCATAGGCACCCAGGAACATTTCTCCACACAGGCCTGGTTTGGTCCATCTTCTCTACATTAAGAAGAGAAAGGCTGATTCAGACACAAACCTTCATCCTGACCAGGATGTTTGCCAAGGAAGATGACTTGTGCTCTCTCCGGTTCTTCATGGCTGCCTACAACTTCTCCAGGGATTATTTCTGCATGGACCTTTGAGGTTCTCAGCAGGTGGAAGATCCCCTACATTCCTCTTTTGTAAGACCAACTCTGATCCTGCTCTTCCGTAAAGTTAGATTGAGGGAACAGTGTATGTTTAGGGTTAATAGCATGTTCAATTTGAGTTAGGAATCATTCTGTGGGATGAATAATGGTACTTGAAACCTGTGATATTTACAAGAAAGGGTAAATATAATTATGAAAACAGAAATCTAAGTAAGATTTGAAGCCCTGAAGGGCAAATTGGGGCCTTGAGTTGGATACTTATCTTTGAATTATGTTCCACACAGTTATCTCAGATAAATCCATATACAATGGCATAGGACCTTGTACCTTGGATAATTGAATGTAGAAGAGAACATCCAGTCAAAAAAAGATAGTCAGTAGGATTAGGATGATCGTCCGTAGGTTTGGGAAGAAGAGTGAGTAAATGATTTGGACCATAAGTTCTTTCGCAAGAGGGTTTCGAGTAGAGAGTGAATGTAAATGTCAGAACATGTGAAGAGTCAGTCACAAAGATGAACTGGGGAAAATATGTAGGAAAGTAGATATCAATAGAGATATTAGGAAATCAGGAAAAGAATAAAGTGAGTGATTGGATTAGACATTTTCAACAGGCTTGAGGTTGAGTATATAATCTTAGGAGGAAACAAATATATAGTCACAAATAGGATTTACAATTGAGAGCATTAGGCAACCTGGAGATGGATGATTTTTGTAATCCATGCTCACTTTCCATTTAGGATTTGGTACAATCATAAATGTGACTTTGCATTTTGTGTCCAGAATATTACTGTGATAAAATGTATATGTACATCAGGGAACATGAGTATTTCTTCCACCATTTTTGCAAACAAGTTTTTGAAGACATATAAATTAATTTTGGGAGTAAAAATAGGTGTGCCCTGTGTCTCTGAATATAGAGAAAATGCATGAATAGACCATACTGTGAATAAATAATATAACTGGCTCCAACTTTAAATAATGGATTGAATTGATATCTGAAAATATACAGGAAATTTTATATTGATATACATCCATTCATTACAACCAGTTATACATCTAATGGTAATTTTAGGGTTATGCTTTATCATGAAGAGTGTGTGAGGTTTGCTTTAAAATTGATTATGAAAATCGAAAATAATGTGTTTGGAAAGAAGTTTCATGAAAAGGCCAGTCAAGAAACCTGGAGGAAATCATGTGTTCTGAAGCAGGAAATGATGGAAACTGAAACAAATGCCTATAAATTTGTGAACTTGTGGATGAAATATATATATTATGATGTTCAAAAACTTAAGAAATAGTAATATACCAGTGTTGAATGAAAATGAACCTCAAAATACACACCATGTCCCATAGGAATCTACTTGCATTGATGTTAAACTGAGTCAGTTAGTGTAGCAATATTAGGATCTGTAACCACCATTCACTGTAGTGAGTTTGTTGTACTAGGAAACAAACATGTATTTCACGTGGATGAATATTTCTGAGAAAAATCTTGTGAAAAGTTGATGATAAATCCACATACATGAACATGAATGAATTCAGGGAGTGTATATAAGACACATATATTTCATATTTTGAAAAATCTGGACAGTATATATATATATATATATATATATATATATATATATATATATATATATACAAAACACACACAGAGACATTAAAATGTAGCAATATATATGCCAATCGAAATTCATCATGAAATATATATCCTCCAGAGATGGAAAAATTTATATTTTAATGAAAATGGATTTATGTATAATATTCCACTAGGAAGGTCACCCATAGGTTGAATTTTAAATTCCAAAAGTGTTTAGGAGGGGTGATCTCTTCTCACAATTTTTATCTGCCAATGCATGCACTCACAATAATGTACTTGTGATACCAGGTAGGATTCTATATGTGCATATAAAAATACATGTGCTGAATAGGCTACAGAGAAAGGGAGACAGAAATTCACATAGTTGTTAACTTTAAAAACTCATGGAGAACTATATCAATTAAAATTGACAAGATTTGAAACACCTACAATTTGTTATGCAAAAGGCAAGTCCAAATATATGTGATACATCCACTGAACTGCTTGTATTTCTATTCTGTTTGGGTTATTTTTCTCCATCATATTAGGATTATCAGTAAGAGTCTAGTTGGGTATGGGTTATTGTCAGGGATTCAGTATGTCAAATGGAAAATAGGAAAATGTATCCAATGTGTATGCAAATATGTGCTACACAAAAATCTTCCTACTCTCATCCAGAAAAATGCCTTTACATTACCTTCACCCCAAGTAAGACACAATTAGAGGAAAATAGTTAGAAAATATGTGAATACATATCTGCAATGGAAAATAATCAGGAGTTCACAACCTTGGAGGTGGTAGAGGAATTTCCAAAACTAAGGGACAGGGTAAACACTCCACGTACATGGAGCTCTGCCGGAATAATACTTCTTGAGAAACTGCCTCTGTGGTTGGACACTTGAAATATTTGTTGTTCTCAGGAGCTTGTCAGAAACTATGTTCCTTTGTAGTGAGAACATCAAAGCTGACCCTGCATCTATGTCCAATGAACATGAGACAGCAGTGCCGAATTCTCCATTTGTATGTAAACTGTGGCCACTGTGGGTAAGTGTCTCCCCGTGTGGACTGTGAAGCCATTTGGTCATCCTCCAGTTTCCATGGTGTTTCTTGCTCCTGCACTGGGAGTTTGGTATTTGCTTCATGAAATACAAGGAGTTCATCTGGGACACAGTGTTGGAGGGAGTTGTGTCACATGTGGTTTGTCAGGGTCTGCAGGAGAATGCACCAAACAGGCTTCTATCCCACATAGCTTTCTCCTTGACCATAGCAACCCTATTCTGAAGATTGCCCTGAAACCTCTCCATATAAAAAGATGCCTTTACAAGAAAGAGCCTGCTGGCTGCACCATGTCAGCCACAAGCTATTTGGAAGTCAATGGGAGATCCACATGTCTCAACCACAGATATTTTTTCACACACCTGCACACCACAGCTCTTGGCCCACTACTCTGCAAGCTTCAATATACTGGCATCTCTGTTCTACACCATTTTCATGAAACCCAGTCAAACAAGGCACGGTCTGGTACACTCATGATCAGCAACAGAACATCCAAAGGTTCTCCAGTGCAACCAGGTCATGGGAATTTCAAAAATTTCATGGTATTTATGTAGCCATTTTTCAAGGATGAAGTTGGAGGCACTGTGGGTTTCAATTCATTCAGGAACCATTAAAAGTTGAGGAAGTTCATTTCAATGAAAGCTCTAGAGAACTCTCACATGCAAGGCTTCCAAAAGAGTGGACAAAAGGTCACATGATGCCAGGCCCATTGAGTTCTCCAATATGAGTTCCATGTGTGTTTTGACTCTCAACTATTGCTGCCAAGTATTAAAGAATAAAATCCTGTGATATCCTGGCTGAGATTCTCAGTACTCTGAGGAAAGCAACCCTGGGCCAAGCTCTCTGTTTCCAAGGGCGACTCTCATGCGTGGCCTCATAAAATCCCAACACAATTTATGACAATACTTCTCTGAGTCAGTTCCAGAACGCAGTCTCTAAGGGGAATCACACCAGAGTTCAAGCCCAGGTTGACCCAGTCATCTCTCCACACCGCCAAACAAATGACCACAATTAAAACCAAAACACTCCCACATGGCTTCCATCTTCTTCCATGTAGACACTCATCATAACCTCTGGTTGGAGCTTTCCATGAGGGGCACATTCCAAAGAGTGTCCAAAATAAGCTCCATGTCCCTCATTTGGCTAAAGTCAGGGTGGGCTGGAAACCCTTCCTGTGAAACCGGAGTGATCAAATATTCCTGCCCTTAATACTGCTCCGCTTCTCCAATTTGAGGCCTTCTGACTGTGGGGTTTAGATTCTTTATGTGAATTGGAATCAGGAGAAAAGACAAGCCCTTCTGCAGAGATTTGAGGAACTCATTTGACCCAAAGGATCCCTATTCTCACTTGATGGATTTCAGGAACCTAACAGAGGAAGGCAATAGAATTCATTCACAATGACTGAACATTTTGCCATTTTGGTTTTGGATGCACACATGGAATCTTTCTTTAGATCCATCAGGTGCTGAGAATATAAGCCACAGCCTCACACAGGGCCAAGAGGCTGATTCAGACACATCCTATTCCAAAGAAATTAAGCAAAGAATCCAAGGTGATGCCCATTCATTTACATTTGAAAACTGTTTTCTTCAGGGTTCATAAAGGGGTGGACTGAGGCAAAGACGTTCCTGAAATTCAGGGCAACAGAACAATAGGTTAGCAAATGACCCAAAGCAGGGTTTCTCCACTGAGAGTTTCCTGGTCACACTGATATCTGAGTTTTCTGAGATACTGGCCATTCCATTCAGATATCCAGTACAAGGCCATGTCACAGACGTTGGAGTTGGCACCTATCTTGGACACAAATCCATGATCCTATTCTGGAGAGTGGCCAGAATTCAGGAAGAAAAAATGGGACTTAGGAAGGTAGTAGGTTTTGCCCATCCATAAGGAAAGCCACACTCCATTCATAAGTTAGACAGGATGAATTCTGGGAAGTTTTCTAGTAGACAGGACACATCCATTGTTGCATTGTCTTTTCTCGTGTCTACAACCACGGACACAGTGGGAGACATAGACATAGAAACACTCACCTTGTCAAACGACTTACTAGAAACAGTTCACTCCAAACAAACAAACAAACAAACAAACAAACAAAAAAAAAAAAAACGCCTTTCCTACCTATTCTCAGAACATGAGAGAAAACAACAAACCCACACTCACAAAGGCACCTCCTTCCCCCAAGTAAGTCTTTGACTATCCGGTGTGTCCTCTGACTGGTGGGCCATACTATGTTACCCCGAAATGGCCTGTACCCTCTCTTGTTTCCTTGGCCAACACTGTGAAGTTGTCAGGAAAAAGTGGTGAGCCACTACCTGCTTTATCAGGAAAGGTCCCTCTTAAGAGCTCTCCTGGCATTTTGCCATCCTCACATCAGTAGGTACCAAGAAAGACTAAATGTCCTTGGTAAATCCACACAAGTGAGCCCACTGGGACTGGGACTGGGAATGCATCTGGGTGCCTGGCTTCTTGGATACCAAGTTCAGAGAGTTCCATCACCAAGGAAATGAGGTACATCACTTTCTTTGGAACTGAATGAGGTCAGTGCCTTGGCAACCCCTTTGTCCTAACAATTGCTTCCAAAGGTCCAGTGAGATGGTGGCTGTCCCTACTTTCTCTGACACTTTCACAAGTTAGAATGGTATATCAATCATAGGCACCCGGGAACAGCTCTCCACACAGGCCTGGTTTGGTCCATCTTCTCCACAATAAGAAGAGAGAGCCTGATTCAGAAACATCCTTTCATCCTGACCAGGTTGTTTGCCATGCAAATTGGCCTTTGCTCTCTTAGGTCCTTCATACCTGCCTACAACTTCTCCAGGTATCATTTCTGCATGGACCTTTGAGGTTCTCAGCAGGTTGAATGTCCCCTACTTTCCTGTATTGTAAGAACAACTCTGTCCCTGCTCTTCTGTAAAATGAGATTGAGGGAACAGTGTATGTTTAGGGTTAATAACAGGTTTGATTTGGGTTAGAAATCATTCTGCTCCATGAATAATTGTATTGGGAACCTGCGATATTTACAAGAATGTAGAGGTGAAATATAATTATGAAAACAGAAATCTAGGTATGATTTAAAACCCACAAGGGCATTGGGCCCTTGATTGGGATACTTAGCTTTGAATTATGTTCTGCACAAATGTCTCAGAAAATTTGATATACAATGGCACAGGACCTTGTACCTTGGAAGATTGAATGTAGAAGAGAACATCCACTCAAAAAAGGATAGTCATTAGGATTTGAAAGATAGTCGGTAGGTTTAGGAAGAAGAGTGAGTATATGATTTGGACCAAAAGTTCTTTAGCAATAGGGATTCAGTTAGAGAGCGAATGTATATGTCAGCACATATGAAGAGTCAGTCACTATCATGAACTGGGGAAAATATGTAGAAAAGCAGATATCAATAGAGGCATTACTAAATCAGGCAATGTATAAAGTGAGTGAGAGGATTAGACATTTTCAACAGGGTTGAGTTTGAATATATAATCTTAGAAAGAAAGAAATACGTAGTTACCAATATTTGAGAGCATTAGGCAACCTTGAAATAGATGTTTTTAGTAATCTATGTTCACTTTCCATTTAGGCTTTAGTAGAATCATTAGTGTGACCTTTACAATTTTTGTCCAGAATATTACTGTGATAAAATGTATACATAAATCAGGTGACATAAGTATTTCTTCCACCATTTCTGGGAGCAATATATTGAAGACCTCTAAATTAGTATTGGGGGTAAAAATAGGTGTACCCTGTGTTTATGAATATAGAGATAAAGCATGAATAGACCATACTGTGAATAAATAATATAACTTGTTCCAACTTTAAATAATGGTTTGAATTGATATCTGAAAAATTACAGGAAATCTTATATGGATATACAATCATTCATTCCAACCAGTTATTCATCTAATGGTAATATTAGTGTTTTGGTTTATCATGAAGAGTGTGTGAGTTTTGCTTCTAAAGTGATTATGGAAATCGAAAATAATGTGTTTGGAAAGAAGTCTCATGAAAAATCCAGTCAAGAAACCCTGACAATACATGTGTTCTGAAGCAGGAAGTGATTAAAGTTGAAACAAATGCCTATAAATTTGCTCCCTTGTGGATGAAATATATATCCTATGATGTGCAAAAACTGAAGAAATAATAATGTACCAATGTTGAATAAAAATAAACATCAAATTACATATCTTGTCTCATAGGAATATACTTGCATTGATGTTTGACTGGGTCAATTACTGTAGAATTATTAGGATTTGTATACACCATTCACTGAAGTTAGTTTTCACTACTAGTAAACAAATATGTATTTAAGGTGGATGAATATTTCTAAGAATAATATTGTGAAAAGTTGATTATAAATCTAAGTCCATGAACAT
Organism: Callospermophilus lateralis; assembly: GCF_048772815.1. Lineage (NCBI taxonomy): Eukaryota > Metazoa > Chordata > Mammalia > Rodentia > Sciuridae > Callospermophilus > Callospermophilus lateralis. The sequence continues at coordinate 55,302 of NW_027515072.1, read as the reverse complement.
GAATGAATTTAGGGAATTTAAATAAGACACATATATTTCATAGTTTGAAAAATCTGGAGAGTGTATATATATATATATATATATATATATATATATATATATATATATATACACATATACATATATACACAAAACACACACACAGACATTAAAAAGTACTAATATATATGCCAATCGAAATTCATCTTTAAATATATATCATCCACATATGTAAAAATATTTATTTTACTGAACATGAGTTTACGTATAATGTTGTTCTACTAGGAAGCTCCCCTATAGGTGGAATTTTCAGTTCCAACAGCGTTTAGGAGGAGTGATCTCTTCTCACAATTTGTACCTGCCAAGTCAGCAACCTCACAAAAATGTACCTATAATACCAGGTAGGATTTTATAAGTGCATATAAAAATACATGTGATGATAAATAGGCTACAGAGAAAGGGAGACAGGAATTCACATAGTAGTGAATTTTAAAAACACATAGTGAACTATTTTAATTAAAAATTGACTAGATTTATAACACCTACCGTTTATCATGCAAAAGGAAAGTTCAACTATATACCATGCCTCCTCTAAACTGCTTGTATTTGTATTCTGTTTAGGTTATTTTTCTCCATCATATTAGGATGAATAGTCAAAGGCTAGTAGGGTATGGGATAGTGTCATGTATTCAGTATTTCAAATGGAAAATTGGAAAATGGATCCAATGTGTATGCAAATATTTGCTACACAAAAATCTTTTCAATCTCATCCAGAACAATGCTGCGACATTACCTTCGCCCCAAGTATGACACAGTTAGAGGAGAAGAGTTAGAAAAATCTGTGAATATATATCTGCAATGAAAACTGCTCAATTTTCACAACTTTGGGGGTGGTAGAGGAGTTTCCAAAAGTAAGGGACAATGTAAACACTCCACAAATGTCGAGACCCCTTGCCCATAAGGAAGACGCAACTCAGGAATCTTCTTTCAGCAGTTTATTCAGGCCCTTGATATTTCTTCTTCTTCCTTGTTGGATGCCCCTCCCAGCCTTAATAAAGCATCCCAACCCCCAATGCAAAGCTTCCACGTGGAACTTTCTCACAGGGTGCTGAAAAACCATGCACCAACTCTCCCAAACAAGGAGTTGTTTGTTACAGACCACAGTGGAGCCAGCGCCATCCTGCAATGGCGACCATAATCTGCAGAAGCGGCTCACCACAGTTCCCCCTTTCTGTTTTCTGAAAACAATACAGGCGAGAGTAGAGGTCCTATCCCACTGTGCAGAAGTGGCTGCATAATATGGCTCAGTCCTAAGGAGGGCCCTTCCCCAGATCTGAAGCCATATCAGCCAACGCCTTTTTCGTGGGGCGGGGCGTGGACATCAATCCCGCATGCAATAGGACATGCTCTCCTTGAGGTCCACTTCAAGGATCACTCAAGTGCAGTGCCTTGCCTCGCATCCTGTATCATGACGAAGGTGGACGAAGGGGGACAGCTGAGGCTGAACTGTGGCTGTACACAACGACAAACGAGTTGACAGCACCCTGAAAGAAAGGCACGGACTTTAAGGCGATAGAGAAGCATTAGTGTGGAAACCCACCTGCGTGCAATGGCAGCAAGACCGGCAGAGTGCAAGGGCTTTCCAACACTAAGAGAATAACGAGGAAAGACATGCCGATCCCAGTGCAATGTTATAATAACTTGGGGTGCAACGACCATGTCAAAGATTTACTGTTTAAGATGCGCAAGCCAGACTTGAGGTGAATTGCCATTTTCTAAAGCTGCAAGAGCTTGGATGATCATAGCCTTATCGTGAGCATTGCGGGCCTTGAGGCAACAGAGAAACCACAAACAGAGAAACATACCGAAGCAACACATTGCACCAAAAATGCCTACCCCCACCCACTCTTTAAAAAAGGAAAAAGCAGAAGATATCCAATCGGTGAATTGACCCAAAGTCACGGGGTCAACACGGGTGTTATTCAAGACACCTATCTGGGTTAGTTGAGACTGGATCATGTCTTCCGCTTCCATGGACCAATTTCCAGCCAAATATTCGCCAATGATGCGGGAAACATTCCTGGAATCATTAAATCTGACAGAGGTTATGCATAAATGTGCACGTTGGTCAACACAACCCAAAAGCACTAAGTCAGCCAATTCTTCTACCTGAGCTTGGAGTAAATCTATTCTTTGGTTGGCAGCTAAAATCCCTGACAAAATATGTTAATTAATTGTATTTTGGGATTCAAGTATGGTGGAAGTTTGTTGGACAACTTGATTAATGGTGGCAGCAGTTTGTACTTGATTGGCCATAGCCACTCCGGCCGTAACCGCTGCAGCAGCAGATACCGCCACGGCTGTCACTATAGCCGCTGTGATTCCAAAATCTCTGCGGACTCTAAGTAGCTCAACAATAGGGAATTTATCAGGATCTACAGTGACCGGGATTGGGACAAAAGTTGGAATTTTCATAACCACTGCTACAGTCCAGGAACCATTCCAACACTCAGATAAGAGACTGGTAGTATGAGAACAATCCAGTATCCCCGACAAGGTGGCCTTAGCCAAAAGGAATAAGACGGGGGATTGGACACAGACCATTGCAGGAGGCATTGTGGCATTATACAACAGAGAGTTGAATGAAACAGATGTAAGTCTATTACCTCGTTCACTTTCCCTAACAGTACCAGAAACATTAGTCAGCCAACTTTTGGCTCATACCAACTGAGCCAATGCAGAAATATCGGCTGAAGCCCCCTTTTCATTGGAAATCAGCCATTGAAACCAGGACCAACCTACTCCTGTAGAGGAGCTGGCACTATTGTTAAAGTTAGAAACATACCTATTAAGAGAGGGGGAAAGGGAGAAACCTTTAGCAACTTGATGTTTCTCCCAAGAATGATCCTGACAAGGCGTAAATGTTGGGGGGAAACCAAGATTAGGGGAACAGTAAGGAGAGGCCTTGAAATGAGTGGCATCATGAATACTACTAGAAGAAGGAGGCACTGGGATTAGTACCTCGGAGATAATAGCCAAGGTAGTTATGTTAAGAGCAGAGCTACTGTTTGCGGGGGTTCCTGAGCCTGATTGCTTCCCCGAAGCTACCTTGCTCAATACAGCACTGATAATGCTCCCTGAGACCTGATTGGACCACAATGGGTCCTCCCAGTTAGTCAAATTTTTGGTCTTAAGGCTAATGAAATTAGCGTTTTTAAGTCTGAAACAAAAAACTCCTGTTAGATTAACATGAGATTGATTAAAAATTCTCTCCATGTCCCCTCTAGGAGAGGCACAGGGAGCAGACATCTCACATGAGGTAGAAAAAAGAGTGGGGAGGACACTAGAATTACCATGAACCGGCATCGGCATTGGCCATGCCCGTGCCACTGCCCACCACCGCATTGGTGTCGCCTGTGCCATCGGCACCAGCACCAGAGCCAGAGCACTTAGCAGAATGAAGATCCTCATCACAGAATTGTTGTGGTATCTCTTGTTGCTGGTCAGTTGATGTCGAGACTCTTCTTGTCAAGCGTTCAGGGACCCACAACGGTTCCCTAAGATCCTGGGGAAAAACACATACAGATCCTCATGCCCATGTCAGCACGGGGTCAGGGCCGTTCCATTGGCCCGTAAGAACATCCTTCCACTTAACATAGCCAATCACAGAGGGCTGAGGGGACACATGTCTATCGGCCGCAAAGCCACCATGAATATCCAAATTCGAAAAATTAATGGTAAAGAGAGCTAAGGACAGGCGTTCTTTAGGAGTGTGTTCAGCTCCTATTCCCCCTTTTTGTTTTTGTAAAGTTTCCTTTAAGGTGCGATGAGCACACTCAACAATGCCTTGTCCTTGAGGATTGTAAGGCAAACCATGAGTAAGTTGCATTCCCATAGTAGAACAAAAAGCTGTAAATTGTCTGCCAGTATAAGCAGGTCCATTATCAGTCTTAAGGGATGCAGGTGCACCCCATGCTGCCCATGCCTCTAAACAGTGAGTAATGACATTACGTGCCTTTTCTCCTGATAAAGCAGAAGCATGGATAATTCCAGAGCACGTATCAACGGAAACATGCACATACTTGAGGTTACCAAAGTCAGGTATATGTGTCACATCCATTTGCCAAACAACCAATGGCTTTAATCCCCGTGGGTTTACTCCATAATTAGGGGGATGAAGAAATGTGACATAGTGGGGACATTGCAATACTATCTGCCGAGCATCCGCTCTTGAAATGGAAAAATGCCTGTGCAGCGTTAATGCATTAACATGGAAGATTTGGTGAAACAACTTAGCCCCCTCTAAGGAGGAAGCCAAGCATATCAATTGACCTCTAGTGGCTAAGTCCGCACGCACAGGCATTACCATGGATAACGGACCAGGAAGAGAGGTGTGAGCCCTGATGTGCATTGGATAAAAAGAAGCAGTGCGGTTAGAGATAAGCTGTTGAAGCTGAGTAAAGTAAGCAGACACCTTGTGGGCATCACTAATAGCTCCCACGGCCTTCAGGACTTTTAGTGCTTGTACCACAAGCTGGAGTCCGAAATAAGATTAAAAGGAAAAGAACACTGTTTAAAAACTTCAATAACAATTTGTAGTTCTATCCATTGTGGATTTCCAGGAGCAAATTCATGCTGGATAGGGGGAGAGTCATTAATTACATAAGCTCCCATTCCAGACTTGGAACCATCAGTAAAAATGTTAACAGCCCCCGGAATTGGACTGGATGAAGTTACCTTAGGGAAAATGATGGGATGTTCTTTAACAAAATGGAGCAATGGATGAGAAGGGTAGTGATTATCAATACCCCCTTGAAACGAGCAACACAGAATAGCCCAGTTGTCTAGAGTAGCACATAAAACATTAAGTTGAGCTTTAGTGTAGGGTATGATAAGAGAAGAAGGTGATTGGACGAAAAATTGAATGCTTTGTTGAATCCCTTTAAGTGCCAACGCTGCAACAGCATCAGGATAATATTCTAAGGACTTTCCTGGGGATACATGTAGGTGGATCCATAGTAAAGGCCCATCTTGCCACAGTACTCCAGTAGGCTGCCTCATAGTGGCAAGCACACATAACTGGAAAGGTTTATCACTCTGGAGCCTGCATAGAGTGGCATGCTGTATAGCTTGTTCTACTTTTATAAGGGCCACTCTAGCCTCAGTAGTGAGGCTACGAGGGGAAGCAAGATCTGGATCACCCTTAAGAGTAGCATACAAAGGCTGGAGCACAATATTAGGAATATGTAAATATCCTCTTATCCAATTAATGTCTCCCAGCAATTTTTGAAAATCATTTAGAGTTTGGAAATCTTGAGTACTGATGGTAATTTTTTGTGGTTTTAATTTGTCATACACAATTGTCGCTCCCAAATACCTGATAGAATCCCCTGTTTGAACCTTTTCAGGTGCGATGTGCAGTCCATGTTGAGCCAACAGCATCACAAGTTCTTTATAAGCCTCATTAACTGTCTGTTCTAATTTTGCGGCCAATAACACATCATCCATATAATGAATGATCTTGGTGGAGGAATACTTATGTCTGAGAGGTGCGAGTGCCTTCCCCACATACATTTGGCACATCGTGGGACTGTTAGCCATCCCCTGTGCCAACACCACCCACTCAAACCTTTGATCTGGTTCCTCGTGATTACACTAGGGAAGGGTGAAAGCAAAACGTTGTGAATCTTTAGGATGCAAAGGAATGGAAAAGAAACAGTCTTTAATGTCAATAACAATTATATGCCAGCCTTGAGGAACAGAGGAGAGCAGAGGCAGCCCTCTATGAATGGGTCCCATAAGTTGCATCTGAGCATTAACTGCTTGTAGATCATGCAGTAGGCGCCACTTCCCTGATTTTTTCTTAATGACAAATATGGGAGTATTCCATGGAGAAGTAGAAGGTTGGATGTGACCCAAATCAAGTTGTTCTTTGACTAGATCATGGGCTGCTGCCAGTTTAGCCAAGGGAAGAGGCCACTGAGGCACCCAAACAGGCTCCTCGGTGAGCCATGTTATGGGTATTTGAGCCCCAGTGGCCCCTAGGAAAAACCCAGACCAAACCTGTTAAGCTTTTGATGAGCTAGCACAGGATGCTTACGCCCCTGTAGGTGCCTATTAGGGTCCCCAAAAATCTTTCCAGCGGCATCCACCATCCTTGCTACAAAATTTGAAAAGGGTTCTGTAGAGCCCTGCAGAATCTTAGTCAAGTAACCAGACACCTCTCCTCTATTTGGAAGTGACTTCCATGCCCGAATGCAAATGTTGTTAATTTGATCATATGCCTCAGGAGGGAATCCTGTCTGTTGATTAGCAAATCTGCCTTGTCCTAAAAGCATATCCTTGTCCCAATGGGGGTGTCCCACCGCATAGTTTTGGGCAGCCTGCTCAACAGCGCCCTCTAGCAGAAAGGCTCTCCAGTCCAAATATTTACCTGGAGAAACACAAGCCCGAACAAGGCTAGCCCAATCTGAAGGAGTCATACAAAATCTAGCAAGTCCCTCCACCTGAGTAAGGGTGAAAGCGGCATCCACGCCATAAGTGCGGAAAGATTCCGCCAAGGTTTTAATTTTCTTAAAGTCTAAAGGCTCATGATATCTTCCCCTGTTATTGTCCTGAAATACAGGGTATGCAAGTCCCATATCTGTATTAACTGTCCTCCAAACTTGCGCATGAAAATATCTCCCGGAATTTTGGCTCCCCCCCACATACGGGGGTGGGGCAACCGGCACCATATCTTCTTTGAGATATTCTACCTCCTCCTCCTCAGAGTGTTGTTGACCGATATTGGATCCCGTCCCCTTTTTACAGTAGGCCTGCATGCCCTGTATCCCTTTTTTCTTTTTCTTCACTTTTATCTTTCGTAGTTGTTGTAACAATATATCAAGGTCCTCAGAACTCTCTGAGCCGCTTGTGTTCTCAGGCATTTTTAATTCAGCCAAGTCTGGGTAGAGCCTTCTCCTATTTTTAGTTTCAGGCTCTTTTGCCTTCTCACTACTCTTACTCCCAATGTTCTCTGCCACTTCACTATTTGATCCTTCAGACTTTTCCTCATGTAGTTGCTCAAAAACTTCTTGTCCTTTAGTAAGTGCTTCCTGACATCTGCCATCTGGGAGGCAACTACGGATCATCTTCCAAAGGGGTATCACCCCACCCTCTAATATGCCCTGCTCAGAAGCAAAGTCAAGATCTGTGCCTAACTTATCCCAGCTAGGTATAGTAAGGCTGCCCGAGAACGCAAACCACGGTGCAGCAATATCTGTCTTCCGTAAAAATCTCTGTAAAGTACTACGTTTCACTTCTAGGCCCTTGCAACGTAACAGGTTATCTAGGGCCAGGAGAAGCGGACTTGAAGATACGGCACTCATGACACAACAAAAGACACACAAAAAACAAAAGTGAAAGTAAGAGCGAAAGTACACAGTGCAGCTGCAATAAGATGTAATGCTCTCTCTGGCTTTACAGAGGAGCTGCCGCTTTGATAGCGGGTCCCACTTACCTGGGACTAATCCCCGCTTTGACCGCGGTTCCCACTTACCTGGGACTAACCTCCGCTTTGACCGCGGGTCCCACTTACCTGAGACTAACCGGTGCACCACCCCTGACTGCTGAAAGTTCTGGTTCCCGGGTTTTCAGCACCACTTGTCGCGACCCCTTGCCCGCAAGGAAGACGCAACTCAGGAATCTTCTTTCAGCAGTTTATTCAGGCCCTTGATATTTCTTCTTCTTCCTTGTTGGATGCCCCTTCCAGCCTTAATAAAGCATCCCAAGCCCCAATGCAAAGCTTCCACCTGGAACTTTCTCACAGGGTGCTGAAAAACCATGCACCAACTCTCCCAAACAAGGAGTTGTTTGTTACAGACCACAGTGGAGCCAGCACCATCCTGCAATGGCGACCATAATCTGCAGAAGCGGCTCACCACACACCAACATGGAACTCTGCTGGCCTAAAGTCTTCTTAAGAAACTCCCTCTGAGGTTGGGCACATGTAATATATGTTGTTCTCAGGAGCTTTAGCTTCCATTGTAGTGAGACCATCAAAGCTGGGTCTGCATCTATGGGACCTGGAGGACATGGTTACTTATTTTAAAATGAACATGAGGAAGCATTGCTAAATCCTCTCTTTGTAGGTAAACTGTGGCCACTGGGGGCTAAGTGTCTCCCCATGTGCACTGTGAACCCATTTGTTCATACTCCATCTTTCGTGGTGTTTCTTGCTGCTGCACTGGGAGTTTGGTATTTGCTTCACGAATCAAGGAGTTCAACTGGGACACAGTGCTGGAGGGAGTTCTGTCATGTTTGGTGGGTCAGGGTCTGCAGGAAAATGCACCAACCAGGCTTCTATACCACAAGCTTGCCTCTTTGAGCATAGTAACCTGATTCTGAACATTGCCCTGAAACTCCTCAATATCACAAGATGCCTTTACATAGAAGGGTCTGCTGGCTGCACCATATCAGTCTTAATCCATTTGGAAGCCAATGGCATATCCACATGGCCACACCACAGATTTTTTATCACACACCTGCCCACAATTTCTCTAGGCCCACTACTCAGCAGCCTCCAACTTACTAGCATGTCTTTTCTATATTATTTTCATGAAACCCAGTCAATCAAGGCACCTTCAGGTATACTTATGATCAGAAACAGGACATCCAAAGGTTCTCCAGTGCCACCTGCTCATGGGAATTTTAAGCATTTCATGGTATTTATCTAACCATTTTTCAAGGATGAAGTTGGAGGCACTGTGGGTTTCAATTCATTTAGGAACCATTAAATGGTGAGAAAGCTCATTTCAATGAAAGATCTGGAGAACTCTCACAGGCAAGGCTTCCCAAAGAATGGCCAAAAGTTCACATGAAGCCAGGCCCATTGAGGTCTACAATGTGAGGTCCTTGTTTGTTTTGACTCTCAACTATGTTTGCCAAGTCTTTCAGAATAAAATAATGTGATATCCTGGCTGAGATTTCCAGTGTTCTGTGGAAAGCAACCCTGGGCCAAGACTCATTTTCCAAGGGCGACTCTCATGCGAGGCCTCCTAAAATCCCAACACAATTCATTGCAATACTTCTCTGTGGTCAGTTCCAGAAATCAGTCTCTAAGTGGAATCACACCAGAGTTGAAGCCCAGGTGTAACCAATCATCTCTTCCCACCGCCACACAAGTGATCACATTTAAAACCAAAACACTCCCACCTAGCCCTCATCTTCTTCCATAAAGACATTCATAATAACCTCTGGCTGGAGGTTTACTTGAGAGGCACAGCCCAAGACAGTGTCCAAAAGAAGCTCCCTTACCCCTCATTTGCCTAAAGGCCCGGACTCTCTTCCTGTGAACCAGGAGTGATTAAATATGCCTGCTGTTAATACTGCTTCACTTCTCCAATTTGTGGCCTACTGACTGTGGAGTTTAGATTCTTTATGTGAATTGGAGTTATGAGAAAACCCAAGCACCAATGGGCTAGACTCTACAGAGCTTTGAAGAACTCATTAGACCCAAGGAATCCCTATTCTCACTTGACGGAGGAAGGAACATTACAGAGGAAGGTGAGAGACTTCATGCACAATGACTGCTCTTTTGGCCATTTTCGTTTTGGATGCACACATGGGATCTTTCTTTAGACCCAACAGGTGCTGAGAATCTAAGCCACAGCCTCACACAGAACCAAGAGGCTGATTCAGACTCATCCCATTCCAAAGCAATTAAGCAAAGAGCCCAAGGTGATGCCCATTCATTTCCATCTGAAAACTGTTTTCTTCAGGCTTCACAAAGGGGCGACCTGAGGCAAAGACCTTCCTGACATTCAGGGCAACGGACAAATAGGTAAGCAAAAGACCCAAAGCAGGGTTTCTCCACTGAGACTCTCCTAGTCACACTGATATCTGAGTTTTCTGATATGCTCCCATTCCCTTCAGCTATCCAGTACATAGCCATGTCACAGAGCTTGGAGGTGGTACATAACTTGGAAACAAAATCATGAGCCTATTCTAGAGAGAGGCCAAAATCAGGAAGAATACAGGAACTTAGGAAGATTGTAGGTGTTGTACATCTATAAGGCAAGCCACAGTCCATTCATAAATTAGGGAGGATGAATGCTGAGAAGCTTTCTACTAGACATAACACATCCATTGATGCATTCTCTTTTCTAATATCTACAACCACAGACACAGTGGGATACACAGACATAGAAACACTCGCCTTGTCAAAGGACTTACTAGACACAGTCCATTCCAAACCAAACAAACTGCCTTTCCTACGTATTCTTAGAACATGAGACAAAACCACAAACTCACACCCATACCCACAAAGATACCTCTTTCCCCCAAGTAGGTATGTGACTATCCAGAGAGTCCTCTGACTGGTGGGCCATTTTTCATTCCCCCGAAATGGCCTGTCCTGTCTAAGATCTGGTCTACTTGGCCAACTCTGAAGTTGTCAGGGCCCAGCAGTGAGCCACTACCTGCGTTCTTAGGAAAGGCCGCTCTTCAGAGCTCTCCTGGCATTTGGCCATACTCACATCAGTATTTACCAAGAAAGACGGACTCTGTCCTTGGTAAGTCTAAACAAGTGAGACCACTGGGACTGAGACTGGGCCTGCCTCTGGGTGCTTGGCTTCCTGGATTCCAAGTTCAGAGAGTTCCATCACCAAGGAAATTAGGTAAGGTCACTTCCTTCAGAAACTGAATGAGGTCACTGCCTTGGCAACCACTTTGTCCTAACAGTTTCTTCAAACGGTCCTTTGAGATGGAGGCTGCCCCTATTTCCTGTGACAATTTCACAAGTTAGAATGTTATATTAACCATAGGCACTTGGAACAGCTCTCCACACAGGCCTGGTTTGGTTTATCTTCTCTACATTAAAAAGATAGAGGCTGATTCAGACACATCCCTTCGTCCTGACCAGGTTTTTTTTTGCCATGTAATAGGACTTTCGCTTTCTCAGGTCCTTCATAGTTCCCTACATCTTCTCCAGGGATCATATCTACATGGACCTTTGAGCTTCTCAGCAGGTGAAAGATTCCCTATATTCCTGTATTGTAAGACCAACTCTGTGCCTGCTCTTTTGTAAAGTTAGATTAGGGAACAGTGTATGATTAGGGTTAATAACAGGTTTGATTAGGGTTAGGAATCATTCTGCTGGATGAATAATGGTATTGGTATTCTGTGATATTTAATAATATAGAGGTGAAATATAAGTATGGAAACAGAATTCTAGGTAAGATTTGAAGCCCAGAAGGGCATTGGTCACTTTAGTGGGATACTTACCTTTGAACTATGTTCTGCACAGATGTCTCAAATAAATAGATAAACAATTTCAAAGGACCATGTACCTTGGTTGATTGAATGTCTAAGAGAACATCCAGTCAAAAAGGCATAGTCGATAGGATTAGGAAGATAGTGTTGGTTTAGATAGAAAAGTGAGTATAAGATTTGGACCAAAAGTTCTTTAGCAATAGAGTTTTGGTTAGAGAGTGAATGTAAATGTCAGCACATGTGAAGAGTCGGTCACAGTGATGAACTGGAAAAAATATGTAGGAAAGCAGATATCAATAGAGACATTAGGAAATCAGGCAAAGTATATAGTGAGTGATAGGATTAGACATATTCAACAGGCTTGAGATTGAATATATAATCTTAGGAAGAAACAAATATGTAGTCACCAATAGGATAGACATTTGAGAGCATTAGGCAACCTGGACATGGGTGTTTTTAGTAATCCATGCACACTTTCTATTTAGGATTTGATACAAACATAAGTGTGACATTTGCTTTTTTTGTGTCCAGAATATTACACTGATAAAATATATATGTAGATCAGATGACATGAGTATTTCTTCCACCATTTCTAGGAGCAATATATTGAAGACATATAAATTAGTATTGGGGGTACAAATAGGTGCACCCTTTTTCTATGAATATAGAGATAATGCATGACTAAACCATACTGTGAATAAATAGTATCACTGTTTTCAACTTTAAATAATGGATTGAATTGATATCTGAAAATATACAGGAAATTTTATATTTATGTACATACATTCATTCAAACCAGTTATATATCTATTGGTAATATTAGGGTTATAGTTTATCATGAAGTGTGTGTGAGTTTTGCTTCAAAATTGATTATGTAAATCGAAAAAAATGTGTTTGGAAAGAAGTCTAATGAAAAGACCAATCAAGACACCTGGAGAAATACATGTGTTCAAAAGCAGGAATTGATTGTAAGTGAAACAAATGCCCATAAATTTGTGAATTTGTGGATGAAATATATATCCTATGATGTCCATTATATGAAGAAATATTAAGTACCAGTGTTGAATAAAATTGAATGTCAAAATACACACCTTGTCCCATCGGAATCTACTTGCATTGATGTTAAACTGGGTCAGTTACTGTAGAAATATTAGTTTTTGTATGCACCATTCATTCAACTTAGTGTTCAGTACTAGGATACAAATATGTTTTTCAGGTGGATGAATATTTCTGAGAATAATCTTGTGAAAAGTTGATTATAAATCCAAGTCCATGATCATGAATGAATTTAGGGAATTTAAATAAGACACATATATTTCATAGTTTGAAAAAACTGGAGAGTGTGTATTTGTATATATATATACACATATTTATATATACACAAAACACACACAGAGACATTAAAAAGTAGTAATATATATGCCAATCAAAATTCATCAATAAATATATATTATCCACAGATGACAAAACATATATTTTACTGAACATGGATTTATGTATATTGTTATTCTACCAGGGGACTCAACCATAGGTTGAATTTTCGTTTCAAACAGCGTTTAAGAGGAGTGATCTTTTTTCAGAATTTGTATCGGCCAAGTCAGCCACCTCACAAAAATGTACCTGTGATACCAGGTAGGATTCTATAAGTGCATGTAAAAATACATGTGATGAATAGGATACAGAGAAAGGGATACAGGAATTCACATATTTGTTAATTTTAAAAACACATGAAGAATTATTTCAATTGAAAATTTACTAGATTTATAACACCTAGCGTTTATCATGCAAAAGGCAAGTCCAACTATACACCATGCCTCCACTGAACTTCTTGTATTTCTATTCTGTTTGCATGATTTTTCTCCATCATCTTAGGATTAGTTGTCAGACTCTAGTAAGGTATGTGAATATTTCTCAGAATAATCTTGTGAAAAGATTATTATAAATCCACATTCATGAATATGAAAAATTTAGGAAGTGTAAAATAAGAGACATATATTTCAGATTTTGAATAATCTGGAGAGTGTGTGTGTGCGTGTGTGTGTGTGTGTGTATATATATATACACACTCATGCACACACACACACACACACACACACACACACATATACACAGACATTAAAAAGTAGCACTATATGTCAATTGAAAATCACCAAGAAATATATATCATGCACAGATTCAAATAAATTCATTTTACTGAACATGGATTTATGTATAATGTTGTTCAACTAGGAAGCTCACACATAGGTTGAATTTTCAATTCCAACAGCATTTAGGAGGAGTGATCCCTTGTCAGAATTTGTATCTGCCAATTCAGCCACCACACAAGAATGAACGTGTGGTAACAGGTAGGATTCTATATGTGCATATAGAAATACAGGTCCTGAATAGGCATTAAAAACATATGGAGAACTATTTCCAAAAAAAATTGACTGGATTTATAACTCCTACCCTATATTATGCAAAAGGCAAGTCCAACTATACACCATGCCTCCTCTGAACTGCTTGTAGTTCTATTCTTTTTGGGTTATTTTTCTCCAACATATTAGGATTAGTATTCAGAATCTAGTAGAGTATGTGTTAATGTCAGGGATTCAGTATTTTGAATGGAAAATTGGAAAATTTATCCAATGTGTATGCAAATATGTGCTACACAAAAATCTTCCCACTTTCATCCAGAACAATGCCTTGACATTACCTTCACCCCAAGTAAGACACAATTAGAGGAGAAGTGTTAGAAAATCTGTGAATACTTATCTGGAATGAAATATGATAAGGAGTTCACAACCATGGACGTGGTAGAGGAGTTTCCAAAAGTAAGGGACAGGGTAAACACTCCACAATAATGGAGCTCTGCTGGCCTAATGACTTCTTGAGAAACTGCCTCTGAGTTTGGGCACTTGAAATATATGTTGTTGTCAGGAGCTTTTGCTTTTTTTCTAGTGAGATGATCAAAGCTGGGTCAGTATCTATGTGACCTGGAGGACATAAATTGTAATATTACAATGAACATGAGGGAAGAGTGCTGGATTCTCTTTTTGTGGGTATACTGTGGCCACTGGTGGCTAAGTGTCTCCCTGTGTGGACTGTATAGTCATTTATTGCTCTTCCACTCTCCATTGTGTTTCTTGCTCCTGCACTGGGAGTTTGGTATTTGCTTCACCAAATACATGGAGCTCAACTGGGACACAGTGCTGGTGGGAGTTATGTCACGTGTGGTGGGTCAGGTTCTGCAGGAGAATGCACCAACCAGGTTTCTAACCCACATAGTTTACCCCCTTGAACATAGCAAGCTGATTCTGAACATTGCCTTGAAACCTCTCCATATATCAAGATGCCTTTAAATAGAAATTTATGCTGGCTGCACCATGTCAGTCCCAAGCAATTTGGAATCCAATGGTAGATCCTCATTCCCCTACCACAGATGTTTTATCACACATATGCCCACCACTTCTCTAGGCCCACTACTCAGCAGGATCCAACCTGTAGGCTTCTCTGTTCTACACCATTTTCAGGAAACCCAGTCAATCAAGGCACTCTCTGGTATACTCATGATCAGCAACAGGACACCCAAAGTTTCTCCAGTGCCACCAGGTCATTGAAATTTCAAAAATTTAATGGTATTTATATAGCCATTTTTCAAGGATGAAATTGGAGGCACTGTGGATTTCAATTCATTTAGGAACCCTTAAATGGTGAGAAAGCTCATTTCAATGAAAGATCTGGAGAACTCTCACAGGCAAGTGTTCCCAAAGAGTGGCCAAAAGGTCATATGAAGCCAGGCCCATTGAGGTCTACATGTGAGGTCCATGTGCGTTTTGACTCTCAATTATGGTTGCCAAGTCTTTCAGAATAAAATCATGTGATATCCTGGCTGAGATTTCCACTCTCTGTGGAAAGCGACCCTGATCGCATTTTCCAAGGGCAATTCTCATGCGAGGCCTCCTAAAATCCCAACACAATTCATGGCAACACTTCTCTGAGGTCCGTTCCAGCACTCAGTCTCTAAGGGGAATCACACCAGTGTTCAGGCCCAAGAGGACCCAGGCATCTCTTCCAACCGCCACACAAATGACCGCAATTAAATCAAAACACTCCAACATGGGCCTCATATTCTTCCATATAGACACTCATCATAACCTCTGGCTGAAAGTTTCCATAAGGGGTGCAGCCCAAGACAGTGTCCAAAATAAGCTCTTTTGCCACTCATTTGCCTAACATCAGGGTGGACTGTACACCCTTCCTTTGAACCAGGAATGATCAAATAGCCCTGCCGTTAATACTGCCCTGCTTCTCCAATTTGAGGCCTACTGACTGTCAGGTATTGATTCTTTCTGTGATTTGGAGTCATGACAAAACCCAAGCCCCTATGGACTATCCACTGTAGGGCTTTGAAGAACTCTTTTGACCCAAAGGATCCCTATTCTCACTTGATGGAAGTCAGGAACTGAAAAGTTCGGACGAACGTCTTAGGAAAAGACCACCAAGAGACTGTCTCATGCCACCGCAAAAGGGTTTATTGTGGGTCCAGCATGCTGGGGCTCAGAGCTCACTTCAGAGGAGCAAAGAACAAAGAGCCCCAGAACAACTTGAGCAGAGTTTATATACATTCTATGGAGAGGGCAGGGTTTTTACATACATCATAGCCTCTTTTAGAAAATCATCTTATACCCCAGCAAAATCAAATAACAACTCTAAAACATGATTAGCACATTCATTGGCGGGAACAGGTCGTGCAGTGGGTGATTGGTCAGCCCTGAGAAGGGGTTAACATTTAAACTGATTGGTTGAAGCCCTGAGATGTATACGTGCAGATCTGCATGGTTTCTGGGAAGGGGTGTTAAGTATCTAGCTGGTCAGGGAAGATTTCAACACACATCTAATAGGAAGATCTGGGAATTGTCTTAAGTGCCACAGGAATTTCAGGTTCTGAGTGCAGCTTGAAAGCTTTACAAAACCTGGTTCTTTACATTTCAATTTCAATATATTTTATTCTTTCATTTCCCACTCCTTTTTCTGACTACTTTTAATCTTAAAAGTAATGTTTCATAATTATTCTGGCGTCTCAAATTCTATTTCTGCCAGTGGAGCATATTTCTGTCTGATTAGCATGAGTTTTAACTACCCAATCTGAGCCTGGAATAAGGAAACTATGCGGTTAAGCAAACAAGGTCCCACAGTTAGCAACACCTTAAGGATGATCAGGGGTCAAGCTAAGTCTGATAGGAGTGTAGTTAACCAGGGGGACTGGGTAAAACATGACTCAAACCACCCTTGTTGAATCTCCCTTTCTCTCTGGCGCTATTCAAGTTATTTTCTTAATTTACTCATGGATTATTTTGCAACTCCAGTAGGGTCAGCATAAAAACAACAGTATTCTCTCAGTGCCGCACAGAGAACCCCTCCCTCATGAAGAGGAAATCTAGTCCTCCCCTGTTCTGTAAAACAAAGGCAGAGAGAGAGAGAGGTTAAGGATTCCTGCAGCACTGTGATAGAGGTTTCTAACGTCTTCAAGTCTTGATCTATTGATGTTTCTAATTGGGCCAATTGTTGTGACCCACGGATCATAGCAGCTGTTCCCATACCCACTCCTGCAGGACCTCCTATCCCCAATAGGATGGCTAGAGTAAGGGACAATGGCTCCCGGTGAAATTGGGTTGTTTGTCCCCCAAGTAGACCTTCGAATGATTCTGCATCATGATAGAGCACCCTGGGGAGTATCTGCACCATTACACAATAATTTACAGAGCTGTCAAATACCTGGGCAGAAAAGCAATGAGTTCTGACTGTGTGGAGTTCAGTACCATAAACATTCCTTTAATTAGTTCCCAGGGGGTGGAGTCAGCTGTACTCTGGACTGGGGAAGTAGGCAAAGACGGAAACCGGGAATTATGAGATGGTAGACGGGTTCTGGTAGATCTAGGCATGGGAGGTTTAGGAGGCTTAATTCCTGGCTTGAGGGGATTGGGCCCTATTGCTGTGGGATTTTCTTTCTTTTTAAGCTGGAGGGTGAACCAGAGACCAAAGTCATAACCGGGGCCATAAATATAGAATTGCATTCCCCACGTATTTCTCATAGGCCATTTTGTTCTGAGGTAGCCCCTTCCTTTGGAAGTGAAAGTTATATTGAGGGGGTAACATAGACTATTCTTTCCACAGCGAGTTTTTGACACCACTTGGCTAGTGGCACATTTCTTGGGATCAATCCAGGTGTCATTTCATCCTACCCAAATCTTGCTGTCTGGGGAGTTTGGGTTCCACCATGCAGCTTCCGTTTGTTCACAACCCCAAGATCTAAAATAAAAGTTACTGGGTCCTCCACAGGTTTGGGCCTGTTTGCGACTTTGGAAATCTGCTGGGCACACATAATAGTCTTGACTGGCTAGTTTACACATGAGCTTGGGGAGATGACATCCATAATTCATGGGGTAAAGTGGTCTATGTTGCCCTGGTTTGCATTTGAGTGGGATCTGTGTGCGGTCCCCTATGTCAGGGAGATCCCAGTCAGAGAGGCCTATGGGAAGCTGACAAATGTCCGGGGGGAGAGATGGCCACCAATTCCATAAGGGGGCTGTATGTGAAATACACCACCCTACTTGCCCAGTAGGATTTATAACTTGCCATCGTTGCTGAACAGGCTGATGGGGATTAGGACTGCTGATGGTCAGGGGAAGAATCCATAGCCCTACCTACACGACGGACACACAACTTAAGATGGTTACCAGTCTGTTTCAGTTTCCAGCCGGAGTCTGTACAAGGTGCAGGCATGAGATGGGTGGTATGGATCTATGAAGTGATCTCATCCACTTTCACCACTGTGGGTGTTATAAGCAGCACCTGGTATGGTCCTTTCCAGCAGGGTTCCAGGGATGACACCTGATGCCATCTCACGTAGATGAACTCTCCCACTTGATATCGATGTGGGGTTCCCTCATCTTCAGGCTGATTAGCAGAGGCCAACTGTTTCCACAGGTATCGCTGGGTGCTGGTTTTGTTCAAGGGCTTTAAGTCTGTCAAGCAAGGGGGTGTGAAAGGAATCATTAAGTCTCCTAGTTGGGGTTAGGTCCCTTACTGAAGGAGGGGCACCATAGAGAATTTCATAAGGCGTGAGGTTACACAAAGAGGAAGACTTGGTATTTCTTGCACAAAACAGTGCATAACTTAGGAACAGAGTCCAATTTTTCATGCCAGTCTCCAAGCTTTATTTCGTTAAGGTCTCTATGATGGTTCTATTCATCCTTTCTACCTGTCCTGAGCTCTGGGGTGTATAAGCACAATGTAACTTCCAATTAATCCCCAGGGTCCTGGCAAATCCCTGTCTTACCTGGGCCATGAATACCGGTCACTTATCCGACCCTATTACCTTAGGCAGGCTGAACCTTGGAAAATGTCTTCTAGGATCTTTTTGACCACCAGCTGAGCCGTTTCTTTCTTCATGGGGAAGGCTTCGACCCATCCTGAAAAAGTATCTACAAAGACTAGGAGACATTTAAGTCCAATCCTTGCTGGCTTTATTTCAGTAAAGCTCACTTCCCAGAATTGTCCTGGTCTGATTCCTCATAAGCGCTTCCCTGAAGTAAGCTTCGATGGGTAAGTATTAACTAATTGGCCAACTTGACAAGCTGTAGTCACCTGCGCAGTTATTTCTTTCCTCTGTGAGTCAGTCAATAATAATTCCTTCCTTTGGTCCTTTAAGAGTGCCTATAACTTCTTAGAGTCTAAGTGGGTGAGATGGTGTATGTCTTTGAGATAAAGGTGGGCTTTTGAAAATTGTGTACTTGGCTCTGTAGGTTCCCAGAGTTCTGTATCTGTCTCCTCAGATGATAAGTTGCCTGAATGTTCCGGTGCGGCCATGTCTCCTGATTGTTGTTCCCCCCGGTGTGGAAAAAGTGAACAGAGGCACTCCGTTTAGGGCTGCCAATTAGCTTCCTCATCTGCCCTTCTGTTTCCAACCGCCACGGGGTCGTTTCCCTTCTGGTGCCCTGGACAGTGCACTATGCCTAGGTCCGTAGGGCCCTGCACTGCTGAGAGAAGGTGGAGGATCATATCTTTGTTCTTTATTTCTTTATTTCTTTCCCAGCCGAGGTTAATAGCTGCCTTTGCTGGTAAATAGCCCCGTGCACATTTGCAGTGGCAAATGCATAGCGGCTATCAGTGTATATGGTGGCCCTTTTGCCTGTTGCTAGTACCAATGCTTTCGTAAGGGCAATCAGTTCTGCCTTTTGGACTGATGTCTCTTCTGTGAGACCAGAGAAACAGATGACATTAGTTTTGCTAACTACTGCTGCTCCAGCCCACCACGTACCATCTTGGAGGAAGCTGCTCTTGTTCGTAAACCATACGACTTCAGGGTGAGGCAGTGGCTGGATCCTTCAAGTCTCGTCCTATACTGGTTTCTCTGCCTCTTTTTGGGCCACTCTTTGTCGAAGTTTTCTTTTTCTTTACAGTAGGCACATTGATCTGAGGCCAGGGGCAGCCTTTGGCATGGGCCCATGTATCCCTTCATGTCTCCGTGCTTTTTAACTTCTGGTCTATTTGCTGCTCTGACCAAAACCTTAGCCAATGATTTAGTCTGCCTTTTGCTCCTTTCATCCTCCTTTTGTTTCCTTTCCTTCTCTCTCATCTGTTCCCATTCCTCCTCAGTTTCTCTCTTATAATATACTTTCTCAGTTTCTCTAACTAAATCTCTTAAGGTCATATCTTGTAATCCATCTAGACGTTGTAACTTTCTCTTAATATCTAGGGCAGCCTGCTGGATAAAGGCCATTGCAACAGAGATTTTTCTGTCCTCTGCCTGAGGATCAAAAGGAGTATATTTTCTATTTGCTTCCATAATTCTCTCCAGAATCATAGAGGGAGACTCATTAGGACCTTGGATTATCTCTCTTACCATGGCCAAATTAGTCGGCCCTCTGGCGGCCACTCGGAGCCCCGCTATTAGAGCCCGGTGATAAGTGGACAAATGCTACCAACCTTCAAAGGTGTTGGGGTCCCAGTTTTGTCGGTTCATGGGCCCATAAGGACGAAGAGGGAGCATCACAGTGGCTTCTGAGTTTTCTATTTTCCGTAGCTGGCGGGTTTCTTCAGGTGGCCCAGCTTCCACCAGAAAAGGAGGGGCTGCTGCTGCTGCGGAGAAGTCCCTTGGAGGGCTTGGGTCTGGCCCAATTGCCTCTAGTGGCGGAGAGGCTGAGTCAGTGGTGGGAGAATCATCTGGAATGTGTTGGCGGTTGGGGAGCGAGGGTAGAGGATAAGGAGGGGGAGGATTGTCCAGTCTTGTGACTCAGGAAGAATGGGGGGAAGATGGGGAGGGAACGGAAGGTTTGAATGATAGGATCCTGGGGAAGGGGTATATGGCTGTTGATCTGGGTGGCCACGTGGTCCCGGCTGAAAGACAATATCTCTGACTTTTCGGATTAGAGGGAAGTAGAAGGATCCTTCTGCGGGCCACCCGACTTTGAGGATGGGCCATTCTGAAGCACAGAGAGTCTGCTAGGTCTGACATTTAACTGAAAAATAATGATTCTGGGCCCTTAAGCGGACATCAGTCCAATGATCAAGGGTCAGCGACAGAAGCATGAAAGTGCTTTGTCCCATAATGGGAGTTACTCAAAAAGAGACAGTGAAGACACAAACGCAACACAGACAAAGACAAACAGTAAACGTTTAACATGGGTCCAAGACAAATATTAGAACTCAGTAACTGGCAAAACCTGATGGGTTAGACAATAAAGACAGACAGTAAACTCAACATGAGTTCGGGACAATGAACAAAACTGTGTAGCCAGCAAAACCTGATGGGCTGGCAAACCGAATCCTGAAGCAAAATATAACCGAGTTGAGGAAACTAATATTCCTTGATTTCCCTCATCCTCTGGAGTGTCCCCCAGGGACGTGGCCAGTAGCTCTGTGACACGTCTGCCAGCCACCGTCAGAGAGAGCTAATGCTCTTCACCGACAGCCACTTTGCCAAGCCCTCACCTGAAACCCGAAACCAGAAAGAGGCACCTTTCTTACCCTGAGAGGAGTCCTTTGGGGTCTTTCGCCCGCTGCGCCGGATATCTCACCTGGGGCCTCCAGATGAAAAGGTGGGGCGAACATCGGAGGAAAAGACCACCAACAGGCTTTCTCATGCAACACCAAAGGGTTTATTGGGGGTATAGCGTGCTGGAGCTCAGGGCTCACTTCAGAGGAGCAAAGAACAAAGAGCCCTAAGAACCACTCGAGCGGAGTTTATATACATTCTTTAGAGAGGGTAGGGACTTTACACACATCATAGCCTCCTTTAGCAAATCATCATATTCCACGGGAAAATCAAATAACAACTCTAAAACATGATTAGCACATTCATTGGCGGGAACAGGTTGGGCAGGCGGTGATTGGTCAGCCCTAAGAAGGGGTATACAGTTAAATTGATTGGTGGATGCACTGTGATGTATACGTGGTGAGCTGCATGGTTTCTGGGGAGGGGCTGTTAAGTAACTAGGTCCTCAGGGAAGATTTCAACACACATCTAATGTGCAAATCCGGGAATTGTCTTAACTGCCACAGGAATTTCAGGTGCTGAGTGCAGCTTGGAAACTTTACAAAACCTGGTTCTTTACATTTCAATTTCAATTTCTTTTATTCTTTCAGAACCTTACAGAGGAAGGCGAGAGAGTTCATCGACAATTACTGCTATTTTGGCTATATTGGTTTTGGATGCAAACATGGGATCTTTCTTTAGATCCATCTGGTGCTGATAATCTAAGCCATAGCCTCAAACAGGGCCAAGAGGCTGATTAAAACCTATCCATTTCCAAAGCAATTACTACTCTGAAGTCAGTTACAGAACTCAGTCTCTTAGGAGAATCACGCCAGTGTTAAAGCCCAGGTGAACACAGTCATCTCATCCAAAAGCCACACAAGTTACCACAATTAAAATCAAAACAGTCCCACATGGCCCTCATCTACTCCCATATAGTCACTCATCATAACCTCTGGCTGGAGGTTTCCTTAAATGGCACAGCCCAATAGAGTGTCCATAATAAGCTCCCTTCCCCTCATTTGCCTAAATTCAGGGTGGCCTGGACACCCTTCCTGTGAACCAGGATTGATCACATAGTTCTGCCATTAATACTGCTCTGTTTCTGCAATTTGAGGCCTACTGACTGTCAGGTATAGATTCCTTATGTGATTTGGAGTCATTATTAAGCCCAAGCACCTTTGCAGGGATTGGAAGAACTCATTTGACCCAGAAAATCCCAATACTCCCTTGATGGAGGTCAAGAACCAAACAGAGGAAGGCAAGAGACTTCATCCACAATGACTGATTTTTTGCCATTTTGGTTTTGGATGCACACATTGGATCTTTCTTTAGATCCATCCGATGCTGATAATCTAAGCCACAGCCTCACACAGGGCCAAGAGGCTGATTCAGAGACATTCCTTTCCAAAGTAATTAAGCAAAGAGCCACAGGTGATGCCCATTCATTTCCATTTTAAAACTGTTTTCTTCAGGCTTCACAAAGGGTGGCCTGAGGCAAAGACCTTCCTGACATTCAGGGCAACAGAACAATAGGTAAGCAAAAGGGCCAAAGCAGGGTTTCTCCACTGAGACTTTCCTGGTCACACTGATATCTGAGTTTTCTGAGATGCTTGCCATTCCCTTCAGCTATGGATTACATGGCCATTTCACAGAGTTTGGAGGTGGTACATATTTTGGACACAAAACCATGAGCCTATTCTGGAGAGTGGCCAGAATTCAGGAAGAAAACAGGAACTTAGGAAGACAGTACATGTTGTCCATCGATAAGGCAACCTGCAATCCATTCCTAAAATGGGTAGGATGAATGCCCGGAAGCTTTCTACTAGACAGGACACATCCATTGATTCATTCTCTTTTCTAATGTCTACAACCACGGACACAGTGGGATACACAGACATAGAAACACTCGCCTTGTCAAAAGACTTTCTAGAAACATTCCACTCCAAACCAAGCAAGCCGCCTTCCCTACCTATTCTCAGAATATAAGACAAAACCACAAACTCACACCCACACTGAAAAAGGCACCTCCTTCCCCAAAGTAAGTCTGTGACTATCCAGAGTGTCCTCTGAATGGTGGGCTATACTATGTTCCCCAGAAATGGCCTGTCTTTTCTCAGATCTGGTCTCCTTGGCCAACTCTGTGAAATATCAGGAGCCCGCGGTGAGCCACTTCTTGCTTTCTCTGGAAAGGCCAGTCTTCAAACTTTCCTGGCATTTGGCCATCCTCACATCAGTAGGTACCAAGAAAGACTGACTCTGTCCTTGGTAAATTTAAACAAGTGATCCCACTGTACTGGGAATTGGACTGGTTCTGGATGCCTGACTTCCTGGATCCCAAGTTCACAGAGTTCCATCACCAAGGAAGTGAGGTGAGGTCACTTCCTTCAGGAACTGAATGAGGTGACTGCATTAGCAACCACTTTTTCCGAACAGTTGCTTCCATACTTCCTCTGACACTTTCACAAGTTAGATAGGTATCTCAACCATAGGAACCCAGGAACAGCTCTCCACAAAGGCCTTGGTTGGTCCATCTTTTCTACATTAAGGAGAGAGGCTGAATGAGACACAACCCTTCATCCTTACCAGGTTGTTTTCCATGGAATATGACTTTTGCTCTCTCACGTCCTTCATAGTTGCCTACATGTTCTCCAGGGATCATTTCTGCATGGACCTTTGAGGTTTTCAGCAGGTGGAAGATCCACTACATTCCTGTATTGTAAGACCAACTCTGTCCCTGCTCTTCTGTAATGTTAGATTGAGGGAACAGTGTATGGTTAGGGTTAATAACATGTGTGATTTGGGTTAGGAATCATTCTGCTGGATGAATAATGGTATTGGGAACCTGCTATATGTATGAGAATATATAGGTGAAATATATGTATGAAAACAGAAATCTAGGTAAGATTTGAAGCCCAAAAGAGCATTGGGCCCTTGATTGGAATACTTAGCTTTGAATTAAGTTGTGCACAGATGTGTCAGATTAATCAATATACAATGGCATAGGACCTTGTACCTTCGATGATTGAATGTCGAAGAGAACATCCAGTCAAAAAGGGATAGTCAGAAGTGAAAGGTTAATAAAATAGGTATTTGTCACTTCCTGGGAAGAATTTTGTGTTTATTCCAAGCATAATGTAGTTGTAAAAAAAAAATGATTAAATTAAAAAGACACCTTGAAGAGCGTCAATGAGAGAGTGAGAGGACCAAAAAAAGTGGTTTGAGACTTGGTTCACCTAGTCCCCCTGTTTGACTACTTTTTTATCAACCCTGGCCTGTCCGATAATAATCTCCATATTATTGCTAACTATAAAACCCTGTTTGCTCAACCGTGTAATTTCTTTTCTCTAAGCTCAAATTGGACAATTTAAACTTATGGTAATACCCCACTAGCAGACATAGAATGTGACACCCCCCAATGATCACTTTTATGATTAAAAGTAGCTAGAAGAAGAAGTGGGGAATGAAAGATTAATAAAATATGTACTTGTCACTTTTTTTTTCTGTATGCTTAACAAAACACTGTTGAAATCTTGAGAACTGTTTGCTAATCTTGTTCCCAGAATGTCCTGTCCCCAAATGCCAAACTGCAGAATGTACTCCCTCACCCGGTTGAATGCAAACCGCCCACTCTCCCTCACCCATCAATAAACTTCGCTCCCTGCCCTCCCCAAAGAAAGTATATAAGCTCTGCTTAAGCTCTTCTCAGGGCTCTCTGCTCTATTCAAGTGAGCTCGGACCCCCTGCATGCTGACCCCCTATAAACCCTTTGCTGTTGCATGAGATAGTCTTTTGGTGGTCTCTTCCTCCGAAGCTCGCCCAATGTTTACTTTGATGATTGGGTGTAGAAAAGAACATTCAGTCAAAAAGGGATAGTCGGTAGGATTAGGAAGATAGTTGTTAGGTTTAGGAAGAAGAGTGAGTATAGGTTTTGGAAAAAAAATATTCTTTATCAATAGGGTTTTGTTTAGAGTGTGAATGTAAATGTTAGCCCATGTGAAGAGTCAGTCAATATAGTGAACCGGAGAAAATATGTAGGAAAACAGATATCAATAGAGATATTACGAAATAAGGCAAAGTATAAAGTGGGTGATAGGATTAGACATTTTCAATAGGGTTGAATTTGAATATATGATCTTAGGAGAAACCAATATGTAGTCACTAATTGGATTGATATTTGAGAGCATTAGGCAACCTGGACATGGCTGTGTTTAGTAATCCATGTTCATTTTCAATTTAGGCTTTGGTACAATAATAAGTGTGAACCTTGCATTTTGTGCCCAGAATATTACTGTGATAAAATGTATATGTAGATCAGGTGACATGAGTAATTTTTCCATCATTTCTGGGAGCAATATTTTGAAGATTAATAAGTTAGTATTGGGGGTACAAAGACGTGTACCTTGTGTCTATGAATATAGAGCTAATGCATGAATAGACCATACTGTTAATAAATAATATAACTGGTTCCACTTTATATAATGCATTGGATTCATATCTTAAAATATATAAGAAATCTTATATTGATATACATACATTCATTCCAACTAGTTATACATCTAATGGTAAAATTAAGGTTATGGTTTATCATGAAAAGTGTGTGAGTTTTGCTTCAAAAGTGATTATGGAAATCAAAAATAATGTGTTTGGAAAGAAGTCTCATGAAAAGACCAGTCAAGAACCATGAAAAAATACATGTGTTCTGAAGCAGGAAGTGATTGAAAGTGAAACAAATGCCTCTAAATTAGCGAACTTGTGGATGAAATATATATCCTATTATGTGCATAAACTGAAGAAATAGTAATGTACCAGTTTTGAATAAAAATGAACGTCAAAATACACATCATGTCCCATAGGAATCAATTTGCATTGATGTTAACCTGGGTCAGTTACTGTATTAATTTTAGGATTTGTAGGCACCATGCACTGAAGATAGTTTTCAGTACTAGGAAACAAATACGTATTTCAGGTGGATGAATATTTCTGACGATAATCTTGTGAAAAGTTGATTATAAATTCACATATATGAATATGAATGAATTTAGGAAATGTATAATAAGACACATGTATTTCATATTTTGAAAAATCTGGAAAGTTTGTATATATATATACACACACACACATGCACACAGACATTAAAAAGTAGCAATATATATGCCAATTGAAATTCACCATGAAATATATATCATCCACAGTTTCAAAAATATTCATTTTACTGAACATGGATTTATGTATAATGTTGTTAAACTAGGAAGCTCACAGAGAGTTCGAATTTTAACTTCCAACAGCATTTAGGAGAAGTGATCTCTTCTCACAATGTGTATCTGCCAAGTCAACCACTTCACAAGAATGTACGTGTTGTACCTTGTAGGATTCTATATGTGCATATAAAAATACATGTGCAAATAAGCTACAGAGAAAGGGAGACAGGAATTCACATATTTGTTAACTTTAAAAACACATGGAGAACAATTTCAACAAAAGTTGACTAGATTTATAACTCCTACACTACATAATGCAAAAGGCAAATTCAACTATACACCATGCCTCCTCTGAACTGCTTGTATTTCTATTCTGTTTGGATTATTATTCTCCATCATATTAGGATAAGTAGTCAGCGTCTAGTAGGCTATGGGTTAGTGTCAGGGATTCAGTATTTCGAATGGAAAATTGGAAAAGGTATCCAATGTGTATGTAATTATGTGCTATGAAAAATCTTCCCACTCTTATCCAGAACAATGCCTTGACATTACCTTTGCCCCAAGTAAGACACAATTACAGGAGAAGAGTTCGAAAATCTGTGTGTATATATATATATATATATATATATATATATATATATATATATATATATATATATATATATATGGAATGCAATATGCTCAGTTGTTCACAAACTTGGAGGTGGTAGATGAGTTTACAAAAGTAACAAACAGGGTAAATCCTCCACAAAAATGGAGCTTTGCTGGCCTAAAGACTTCTTGAGAAACTGCCTCTGAGGTTGGGAACTTGAAATATATGTTGTTGTCAGGAGCTTAATCTTCATTTGTGTTGAGACAATTAAAGCTGGATCTGCATCTATGTGACCTGAAGGATCTTGTTTCTTATTTTCCAATGAACATGAGACAGCAGTGCTGAATTCTCTCTTTGTAGGTAAACTGTGGCCACTGGGGGCTATGTGTCTCCCTGTGAGGACTCTGAAACCATTTGGTCATCCTCCAATTTTCGTGGTGTTTCTTGCTGCTGCACTGGGAGTTTGGTATTTGCTTCGTGAAATACAAAGATTTCAACTGGGACACAGTACTAGAGGGAGTTCTGTCATGTGTGGTGTGTCAGGGTCTGCAGGAGAATGCACCAACCAGGCCTCTATCCCACATAGCTTGCCCCGTTGACCATAGCAACCTGATTCTGAAAATTGCCCTGAAAACTCTCCATATAACAAGATGCATTTACATATAAGGGTTTGCTGGCTACACTATATCAGTCACAAGCTATTTGGAAGCCAATGGCAGGTCCACATGACTCCACCACAGATGTTTTATCACACACCTGCACACCACTACTCTAGGCCCACTACTCAGGAGGCTCCAACTTACTGGCATCACTGTTCTTCAACATTTTCATGAAACCCAGTCAATCAAGGCACTGTATTGTATACTCATGATCAGCAACAATACATCCAAAGTTTCTCCAGTGCCACCTGGTCATGGGAATTTCAAAAATTTGATGGTATTCATCTAGCCATTTTTCAAGGATGAAGTTGGAGGCACTGTGGGTTTCAATTCATTCAGGAACCACTAAATGGTGAGGAAGTTCATTTCAATGAATTCTCTGGACAACACTCACAGGAAAGGCTTCCCAAAGAGTGGCCAAAAGGTCACATGAAGCCAGGCCCATTGAACTGTACAATGTGAGGTCCATGTGTGTTTTGACTCTCAACTATGGCTGCCATGTTTTTCATAATAAAATCATGTGATATCCTGGCTGAGATTCCCAGTGCTCTGTGGAAAACCAACCTGGGACTAGATTTCAGATTCCAAGCGTGAATCTCATGCGTGGCCTCCTAAAATCCCAATTCAATTCATGGCAATACTACTCTGAGGTCAGTTCCAGAACTCAGTCTATAAGGGGAATCACCCAAGAGTGAAGCCCTGGTGGACCGAGTCATCTCTTCCAACTGCCACAAAAATGACCACAATTATAACCAAAACACTCCCACATGGCCCTCATTTTCTTCCATATAGACATTCATCATAACTTCTGGCAAGAGGTTTCCATAAGTGGCGCAGCTCAAGACAGTGTCCAATATAAGCTTCCTTGTCCCTCATTTGCCTAAAGTAAGTGTGGCCTGGACACTCTTCCTGTCAACCAGGAGTGATCAAATAGGCCTGCCATTAATACTGCTCTGCTTCTACTATTTGAGGCCTACTGACTGTCAGGTATAGATTCTTTATGTGGTTTGTAGTCATGAGAAAACACTAGCACATCTGCAGGGCTTTGAAGAACTCATTTTACCCAAGGGTCCATAATCACACTTGATGGAGGTCAGGAACCTAACAGAGGAAGGTGAGAGACTTCATCCACAATGACTGATCTTTTTGAATTTTGGTTATGGATGCACACATGGGATCTTTCTTTAGATCCATCAGGTGCTGACAATCTAAGCCCCAGCTTCACCGAGAGCCAAGAGGCTGATTCAGACACATCCATTTCCAAGAAATTAAGCAAAGAGCCACAGGTGATGCCCACTCATTTCCATTTGAATACTGTTTTCTTCAGGCTTCACAAAAAGGTGGCCTGAGCCAAAGACTTTCCTTACATTTAGGGCAACAGAAAAATAGGTAAGCAAATGACCCAAAGCAGGGTTTCTCCACTGAGACTTTCCTGGTCACAATGATATCTGAGTTTTCTGACATGCTCCCCTTCCCTTCAGCTCTCCAGTACATGGCCATGTGACAGAGCTTGGAGGTGCCACATAGCTTGGACACAAAACTGTGAGCCTATTCTGGAGAGTGTCCAGAATTCAGGAAGAAAACAGGAACTTAGAAAGATAGTAGGTTTTGCCCATTGATAAGGCTAGCCGCAATCCATTCATAAATTGGCAGTATGAATGCTGGGAAGCTTTCTACTAGACAGAACACATCCATGATGCATTCTTTTTCTAATACCAAGACCACAAACAGAGTGGGATACACAGTAATAGAAACACTCACCTTGTCAGAGGACATACTAGATAAAGTCCTCTCCAAACCAAACAAGTCGCCTTTCCTACATATTCTCAAACTCACACCCACACTCAAAAAGGCAGCACCTTCCCCAAAGTAGGTCTGTGACTATCCGGAGTGTCCTATGATGGGTGGGATATACTATATTTCCACGAAATGCACTGTGCTGTCTCAGTTCTGGTCTCCTTGGCCAACTCTGTGAAGTTGTCAGAAGTCACTGGTGATCCACTACCTGCTTTCTCAGGAAAGGCCCCTCTTCTTAGCTTTCCTGGCATTTGGCCATCCTCACATAACTAGGAACCAAGAAAGACTGACTCTGTCCTTGGTTTACCCAAACAAGTGAGACCACTGGAACTGGGACTGGAACTGGCTGTGGTCTCCTGGCTTCCTGAATCCCAAGTTTAGAGAGTTCCATTACCAAGGAAGTTATGTGAGGTAACTTCCTTCAGGAAGTGAATGAAGTCACTGCCTTGACAAACACTTTGTCCTAACAGTTGCTTCCAAGGGTCCCATGAGATGGAGGGTGCACCTACTTCCTGTGACATTTTCACGAGTTAGAATGATATATCAACCATAGGCACCTGGGAACAGCTCTCCACACAGGCTTGGTTTGGTCCATCTTCTCTACATTAAGAAGAGAGAGGCTGATTCAGACACATCCCTTCACCCTGACCAGGTTGTTTACGATGGAAGTTGACTTTTCCTCCCTCAGGTCCTTCATTGCTGCCTACATCTTCTCCATGGATTATTTCTGTATTGACCTTTGAGGTTCTCAGCAGGTGGAAGATCCCCTACACTCCTGATTGTAAGACCAACTCTGTCCCTGCTTTTCTGTAAAGTTAGATTGAGGGAACAGTGTATGGTTAGGGTAATAACAGGTTTGATTTGGGTTAGGAATCATTCTGCATGATGAATAATGGCAATGGGAACCTGTGATATTTACAAGAATATACAGGTGAAATATAAGTATGAATACAGAAGTCTAGGTAAGATTTGAAGCCCAGAAGAGCATTGGGTCCATGATTGGGATACTTAGCTTTGAAATACCTTCTGCACAGATGTCTCAGATAAATCGATAAAAAATGGCATGGACCTTGTAAATTGGATGATCAAATGTAGAAGAAAACATCCACTTAAAAAGGGTAGTTGGTAGGATTGGAAAGATAGTCAGTAGGTTTAGGAAGAAGAGTGAGTATAGGATTTGCTCCAAAAGTTCTTTAGCAATAGGGTTTCTGGTAGAGAATGAATGTAAATGTCAGCATAATGTGATGAGTCAGTTACAATGATTAACTGGGGAAAATATATAGGGAAGCAGATATCAATAGAGACAGGAAGAAATCAAGCAAAGTAGAAATTGAGTGATAGGATTAGACATTTTCAGCATGGCAGATGTTGAATATACAATCTTAGAAAGAAACAAATATTTAAAAACAATAGGATTGACATTTGAGAGCATTAGGCAATCTGGACTTGGATGTTTTTAGTAATCCATGCTCACTTTCCATTTAGGCTTTGGTACAATCATAAGTGTGAACTTTGCATTTTGTGTCCAGAATATTACTGTGATAAAGTGTATATGTAGATCAGGTGACATGAGTATTTCTTCCACCAATTATGTGGTCAATATTTTGAAGATGTATAAATTAGTATTGGGTGTACAAATAGGTCTACACTGTGTCTACAAATATTGATAAAATGAATGAATAGACAATACTGTGAATAAATAATATAACTGGTTCCAACTTTAAATTATGGATTGAATTGATATCTTAAAATATACAGGAAATCTTATATTGATATACATACATTCATTACAACCATTTATAGATCTAATGGTAATATTAGGGTTATGATTTGTCATGAAGAGTGTGTGAGGTTCGCTTCAACATGATTATTGAAATCTAAAATGAAAAGTATTCTCATGAAAAGACCAGTCAAAAAACATGGAGGAATATATGTGTACTGAAGCAGGAAGTGATAGACAGTGAAACAAATGCCTATAAATTTGCAAACTTGTGAATGAAATATTTATCCTATGATGTGCATAAACTGAAGAAATAGTCATGTAACATTGTTGAATAAAAATGAACGTCATAATACACATCATGTACCATAGTAATCTACTTGCATTGATGTTAAAGTGGGTCAGTTACTGTAGAAAAATTAGGACTTCTATGCACCATTCACTGAATTTAGATTTCAGTACTAGGAAACAATATGTATTTGAGGTGGATGAATATTTCTGAGAATAATTTTGTGAACATTTGATTATAAATCCACATACATGAATATGAATGCATTTAGGGATTGTATAATAAGACACATATATTTTATATTCTGAAAAATCTGGAGAGTGTGTGTGTATACACACACACACACACACACACACACACACACGCACACGCACAGACATTAAAAGGTAGCAATATATATGCGAATCGAAATTTATCATGAAATATATATCATTCACAGATCCAAAAATATTCATTTTACTGAACATGGATTTATGTATTATCTTGTTCAACTAGGAAGCTCACCCATAGTTTTAATTTTCAGTTCCAACAACGTTCAGGAGGAGTGATCTCTTTTGACAATTTGTATCTGCCAAGTCTGCCACCTCACAAAAGTGTACATGTGTTACCAGGTAGGATTCTATATGTGCATACAAAAATACATGTGCTGAATAGGATACAGATAAAGGGCGACAGGAATTCACGTATTTGTTATCTTTAAAACACACGGAGAACTACTTCAATTTAATATTGACTTGATTTATAACACCTACCCTTTATCATACAAAAGGTAAGTCCAGCTATACACCATGCCTCCTCTGAACTGCTTGTATTTCTATTCTGTTTTGGTTATTTTGCTCCATCAATTTAGGATTGCCACAGTCTGTCTGGGCACAATTCAGGAGCCACTTGTCAAAAGCTAACTTTATTTTTAGAACCACACACGCCAAAAAATAGCTCCTCCGGAAAAACACTCAGAGCACAACTGCCACCACCGGCTTCCCACAAGCTCTCAACCTCCTCACTCCTCCTGCTCTTGAGGTCGATTGGCTGGGTTGTTTGAGCAGAGCCAAAAAAGTCCCCCAAGAAGCAGCTCCATAATTTGAAAGGGTGGGGAAACAGCCCAATGGGCATCACCGCAGAGGAGCCAATCAGCTAGATGTTGCTGGGGCCGCTGTGAGCCAACCATCAGCTGGCAGTCTGAAAGTTTGCTTTGGCCCCTTGGACTGTGGCTCTCAACATCTAACCCTCTCTGTTTAAACAACAAGCATGTGGCTTAGGGACCGTGCCTGCCTTAGGTTGTCCAATAGTACATATGGTCCTTACCCATTATCGAATGAGCTGACCTCAAGGTGTCAGCCTCCTGTCTTAGATTGGTACCATTGTAATTGGATCTTACCCATCACTGACTACAGGTCCAGTATACATCCACACCTGTGGAGAGGTCTT
The DNA here is from genome assembly GCF_048772815.1 of Callospermophilus lateralis. Lineage (NCBI taxonomy): Eukaryota > Metazoa > Chordata > Mammalia > Rodentia > Sciuridae > Callospermophilus > Callospermophilus lateralis. Next base: position 22,369 of record NW_027515072.1, on the reverse strand, counting down.
TGTACCAGGGGCGGGTGAGGTTCTTTGCCTCATCTCTGTTGGCACCCAAATTTTAGCTGAACGACCATGACAAGCAGAAGGGAGGAAGATACACCAAGGCAATTGATGGCTCTTTTTGAAAAAATTGTACCACCGATGACATCATCAGAGAAATACCCCAACACTACCACAAGTCGCTGCACCAACAGATAGTTCACAATGCATGCAGGTGAGTTCACAATGCATACAAGTGATACATAGTCCAGGCAAGTTCTGCAAGCAGTTCAGTGATGGCTATTGCAGAAGCTGTAGATTGGTTTTATCTTTGTCTTCACATGCACTGGGATGAAGTTAGAAATTCTGGCAACAATGCCTAAAGAAAGAATTATGTAACATTCCAAAAGGCACTAAAAGAAAACAATTTTCTTAACAATTTACATTGTCTCGAAGAGAATTATTAAATATAATGCAAAGAAAAGGTGGATCCAACATGGCGGCGGGCAGAGAGGCTGCGCTTTTAATGCACTCACAGTGATGGGGTCATAAAGTCGCAAGGATAACTCTTGGATTCTACCAACGGAGATTCTCCTAGCAAAATTCCACTGAAGGGAGACCGCCCGGGAGCTACTAGAATTTTTTTGAAGCGTCTGTGTGACCCGGACGAGCGGGACCCTGCCACTAGATGCAGAGTTCGAGATTCACCAGCCACAGTCCGCGCACCGTGGGCACAGCTGCAGATCCATCCACCCGCCCGCAGCCAAAGTGACTGGGTCCTGCTAGACGCTGAGACACAGCTTGGCAGGAAGAAGTCTTTAGCCAAGCCTCCACACGCCAGGAGCTGAGGCGAACCAGGCCGGGCCAGTCCCACCCCTCCCCTCGGTCAATCCGGCAAGAAGCCTGGGGCCCGCCATAGCAGAGAGTTGACGTCATCGGAGTTCGGCTGGCGAAATTCCTTCCCAGCAGAATCCACTTTAGCAGGTGCGTGACTCCCCATACTGATACAAGCAGCCAGGAAACTTCATTGACTTCTCAGGGGTCATGTCCGTAGGGAAGCAGAGGGGAGCCCAGACCCCAAGGCCCCCATATCACCAGCAGTGACCCCTAAGGTCTTAGCCGCCAGTTTACCACAGCACTGGGGCTTAAAAGGGACACTCGGTGGGGCTGCAAGTGTAACTAGATCTCTGGAGAATCACTTCTGGGAAACAGGACCTGGCTGGCAGGCTGACAGGAGGAAGGGGGTTAAGAGCTGGAGAAGTGAAATGGCTCTGGACTGACAAGTCTGAGAAACCCCCAGAAGACACAGTACAGGGATAGCTCTCGGCAGGTAGAGAGCAGACACTCTGCTTGGAAGGCACAGCTCTGCCTACTGGAAGAGAAGAAGGTGGATCTCTAAGACTTTAATTTTTTTTTTTGTTGTTGTTGTTGCTGTTGTTGATATTTTTTTCTCTCCTTCTTCTCTCCCTGTTCCTTTCCAACCTTTTCCTTCTCTCTTTCTATCCCATTTCAAGTTTTATTGTTCTTTTCATTCCCCTCTAATCTATCTCTCCCTCTATCATTTTTTCTTTTTAAGAGCACCTTCATTCTCCTACCGCCCAACTCTCATCCCAAGCATTACATCTTCCATTGTGTGTAATTGTCTAAATGCAAATAGGTGAATGTCTCGAGGCTGTCTATAAGACTCCTAAATACCTAGCTACTACCAACACCCTGATCCAATTGCCTGGTAGTATCCACCTTCATTGGAGCAATCTTCTAAAGTAGCCAAGTCATACTAACCATTGTACCACCAGAACACCCAACCTAAACATATAGTCCTAAGAACAAACAGCAAATCATTATATGCATACAGAACCTAGAAGCCTTATATGAATTGAATGAATCAGCTTTAAAGTACAACAAAGCCCAAAATTTCTAGGCATAATCTCCCACCACAAAAGAGAGACAACAGAGATATACAAAGCCAAAACAAATGTATAGGAGAAAGCAGTTACAAAGCAGTCAAACAGAGCTGGAAAGCAACGTGAACAATATGAAAAAACAAGGGAAAAAAGGGTTACGAAAAATGCAGTACAATCTAAATATACAGGAGGACCTAGAAGAATCAGAAATATGGACAGGGAAAGAAATCAAGGCATTCCTAATTCAGATGGAACGGAATATTAGAGAAGACATGAGACAGCAAATCCAAGCATTGAAAGTATATTTTGAAGAGGAACTAACCACACAAATTAAATCCACAAAGAATGAGCTTTATCAGGAGATAGAGGTGTTAAAAATAATCAAGTTGTAATCATAGAAATGCAAGAAACCGTAAATCAGATTAAAAGTGCTAATGAGAATATTACAAACAGACTAGATCAAGTAGAAGTCAGAACATCAGATAATGAAGACAAAGTATATCAACTTGAAAAGAATATAGTCAACACAGAAAAGATGCTGAAATCAAACATATAACACAAAACACAAGTGTGCACACATAATATAATACATACAACACATGACATAATATTAAAGGCCTTATGACTTTTTACAGGTGAAATCTCCATTGCAACGTCTAAAAACTCTATTGTCCAAAAATAGAACTGATCAGCAAAACATTAACCTAGGTCTGTATGAGCTAAAAAAAAAAAAAAAAAAAAAAACTTCATGATATGAGAAAGGGCAATAATAAAATAGATGTTGAAAAAAACATTCTGGTTCTGTCACAGATGTAAGAACAGCCAAACTGGAGTTCTGGATATCAGCTCTTATTGATTTGAGCCAAATCATCTTATTTTTGGTCTGTAGAAATCTCTTTAGTTAATCTCTCTGGAATCCAAATTGGCTACTCTTCTCCCTGTAGAAACACAAAAACAGACCCCGGACTCCAGACAATTACTGGGTCAGGACCTTTCCATTGTTCTGTTAGAATATCCTTCCAAAGTACCTTGGGCTTATGTACATTATTTGGACATATATGCCTTTCTGCAGCACTAAGCCCTGATGAACCCAAATTTAAAAAGTTTAGAGTAAAAGGGTTATTTTAAGTTTATCTTTGGGGAATATATACCCCTTCCCAATTCCTTCTTTTTGCTTTAATATGTATGTTTTAATAGTTTGATGTGATCTTTCAACTATGCCTTGTCCCTGTGGATTGTATGGGATTCCTCTTATATGAGTAATGCCAAATGATGAGCAAAATTGTTTAAAAGAGGTAGAAATATAACCAGGGGCATTATCTGTTTTTAACACTTTTGGAACGCCCACAGTGGCAAAATTTTGTAAGCAATGAGCTATAACATCTTTAGTTTTTTTCTCCAGCAAGAAGGGAGACCATCAAAAATCCAGAAGAAGTATCAACTGTAACATGCAAATATTTAAATTTTCCTAATTCTGGCAAGTTTGTGACGTTCATCTGCCAAATATGGTTAGGTATCAATCCTCTAGGATTGACTCCAAGATTAACTTGTGGTAAAAAGGTCACACAATTTTGACATTGTTTTATTATTTGTCTAGCTTGTTCCTTTGTTATTTTGAAATGCTTTTGTAAAGTATTAGCATTGACATGGAACTTTTTATAAAAATTTATAGCTTCTTCTAGTGTAGAGAAAATATGTATGTATGTCATGTGTTGTTTTATCTACTAAATAATTGCCCAAACTAAGGGCTCCAGGCATTCCTGTATGTGTCCTGAAATGTCCTATAAATAACGGATCTTTCCTGTCCCAGATTAGACTTTGTATAGTGGAAAGCAAAGAGAAAAGAGTAGAGGAAGGGGAAATCCTTCCACCATCTTCAAGTGATACTATAGCAATAACTATATACTGATTATCGGAAAATAAATTAATTACAGATGCTTTAAGCATCACAAAAGCTTGTAATACTGCATTAAGGTCTACATTTTGAGCTAATTGTTTTTGTACTAAAAATGTAAAAGTTTGATCAGGTGTAACTATTACTGCTGTACCATTATTTGACCCATCAGTGAATATATTTGTAGCATTTATAATAGGTGTTTTTCTTCTCATTTTTGGAAAAATTACATGATGTGATGACCAAAAAGACAATAAAGGATTAGATGGTAAGTGGTTATCAAATGAAACATTAGATTTGCACATGATTATTGCCCAAGTATTTAACTAATTATCTAACTCATCAATTTGATTCATAGTATATGGAGTAATAATTTTATTGGAAGACATTCCAATCAGTCCCTTTGCTGCTTTTATTCCTTTGAGTATTAATTGTCCTAAAGCCTCAGTATACCTAGTAAGAATAGTGTTAGGAGAACAAGAAAAATGTATTCATAATAATTGACCTTCTTGCCAAAAATACTTCTGTAGGAATATTTTTTTGGTGGTAGTACAATAAATAATAAAGGCATTCTTAAATCAATTCTATCCAAATGAATATTTTCCATACATTTTTCAATGATTTTTAATGCCTTTCTTGCTTCAGGTGTTAACATTCGGGGTGAATTTGGATCTGATAGACCTTTTAGGATATCAAATAAAGGTTCAAACTCTCCTGTTGGTATACCTAGATAAGGCCTTATCCAATTTATGTCTCCTAATAACTTTTGAAAGTCATTAAGTGATTTGAGTTGATCTATTCGTATTTGAATTTTTGGTGGATGGACCATGATTGAGGATAAAAGAACTTCTAAATAATTAATTGAAAAATTTAATTGTACTTTATCTATTGCTATCTCTAGTTTATAATTTTTAATAAGTTTGTAAGTGTGGCATAACATTCTAGCAATGCGTTTTTAGCTTTCTGTGCTAATAATACACCATCCATATAGTGAAATATTTGTAGTTCAGGATTTTGATTTCTAAGTGGCTGGATTAATTTGTTAACATAAATTTGACACATAGTTGGAATGTTAGCCATCCCTTGAGGGAGTACTTTCCATTTGGATGTCTGATCAGGACCTTCATGATTCAGTGCAGGGATAGTAAATGCAAACCATGGACTATCCTCAGGATGAATTGCAATTGAATAAAAACAATCTTTAATATCTATAATTAAAACATACCAGGTTTTTGGCAAAGCAGAACATTGAGAAATTCCCAAATGAGCAGGTCGCATAATAACCGTCTCATTATTAATGGCTCTTAAATCTTGCAATAATCTCCATTTACCAGATTTCTTTTTGATGACAAAAATGGGAGTATTATGGGGAGATACAGACGGTTGTATATGTCCTTCCGCTAATTGTTGTTTTACCAGGTCATGGGTTGCTTGTACCTTTTCTTTAGTCAGGGGCCACTGAGGAACCCATACTGGTATTTCTGATTTCCAAGTAGTTTTTATTGTCTTAGTGGCCCTTTCTTAAAATCCAACCCATGTCTGTCTGTTCTTTGATCTATTTGTATTGGGGCTGCTATACCTTGTTCTTGTTTTTCTAATCTTTTTCCTTTCCTAAAACCTTGTCTAACCATAATTGTGGGTACATTTTGATTGATGTTATTTGTTAATGTCAAACCTAATCGATCTAGGACATCTCATCCCCATAAATTTATGGGAAGATGATCCATACATATGGCTGTTTAGTTCCTTCACATCCTTCAGGATCCTTCCAATCTAATACCATTGCTCTTCTATGGGGATTAGTCACCAATTCTAGGCCTTGAAGCATTTGAGTGTATTGTTGTAATGGCCAATGTTTTGACGAGAGATGATGCTAAGTTCTTGATGAGAGATGATGCTAAGTTCTGCATCTGTATCCAATAGCCCATTAAATTCATGTCCTTGAATATTTAGTTTTAGCATGGGGCGAGAATCTAAATTTAAAGAAGCATAGCCCAATCTACACGTGTGGAGCCTAATACCTTGGAACCTCTTTCTACAGCATGACTGAAAAATTTATCATGTAGGCTTGGTATTATTAGTAACTGTGCTATTCTGTCTCTTGGTGAAATTACAGATATACCCTTTGGAGAACTGGCTATAATTTTTAATTCACCTTCTATGGTCTACAAGCACGGACACAGAGAGATACACAGACATTGAAACAGTTGCCTTGCCAAAGGACTTACTAGACACAGTTCACCCCAAACCAAACATTCTGCTTTTCCTACCTATTGTCAGAACATGATACAAACCCACAAACTCACACCCATACCCACAAGTCACCTCCTTCCCCAAAGTAGGTCTGTGACTATCCAGAGTTTCCTCTGACTGGTGCGCCATAATATTTTCCCACAAAATGGCCGGTACTGTCTCAGATCTGGTCTCCTTGGCCAACTCTGTGAAGTTTTCAGGAGCCAGCTATTTCCTGCTTTCTCAGGAAAGGCTCCACTTCAGAGCTCTCCTGGCATTTGGCCATCCTCACATCAGTATGTACCAAGAAAGACTGACACTGTCCTTAGTAAATCCAAACAATGAGCCCACTGGGACTGAGACTGGGAATGGCTCTGTGTCCCGGGCTTCCAGTTCAGAGAGTTCCATCACCAAGTAAGTGAGGTAGGTCACTGCTGGCTTGTGGGAAGCCGGTGATGGCAGTTGGGTTCTGAAGGTTTTCCTCAGGAGCTGTTTTGTTTGGCATGTGTGGTTCTTAAAATAAAGTTCGTTTCTTTTGTCAAGTGGCTCCTGAATTTTGCCCAGCCAGACTGTGGCATTTGGAGGGCCGCAAGGGGAATGAGTGAGGGTAAGTGATAAGGTAAACTGCTCACCTCTGAAGGCAGGGCGAGAGGATGGGAAGCCATTTTAAAATTTCTCTTTTGTTTTGCTTCACTTTTGTTTTAAGTTGCCTGTCCCTGGAGATGGGTAAGATGGAAGAAAAACCACTCACATCTGAGGAACTGATTGAGAGAAAAAAGAGATGGACATTTCAGGAGGATAGAAAAGCTATTATAATGATTTTCTGTTGTTCCACTTTTGTTTCATTCTGGTTCAGTTTTGTTTGGCGATATCTTCTTGGGTTGTATTATAGTTATAGTAGAAATATTCAAGTAAAAGAGAAGGTCTCTCAAGCTAGTCAGACAGAGATAAAAATTCAATTAAAAGAGAAGGTCTCTCTAGCTAGTTAAACAGAGGAAAAAAACAGGTGATTGATCCTGATAATGTGTCTGAATCAGCCTCTTGGACCTGTGTGAGGCTGTGGCTTAGATTCTCATCACCTGATGGATCATTCCGTGTGTGAATCCATACCCAAAATGGCCAAATGAGCAGTCCCTGTGGATGAAGTCTCTTGCCTTCCTCTGTAAGGCTACTGACCTCCATCAAGTGAGAATACGCATCCTTTGTGTCAAATGAGTTCTTCAAAGCCCTGGAGAGTCTAGCACATAGGTTCTTTGGTTTTCTCATGACTCCAATTCACATAAAAATATCTATACCTGACAGTCAGTAGGCCTCAAATTGGAGAAGCAGAGGTGTATTAAGGGCAGGCCTATTTGATCACACCTGGTTCACAGGAAGGGTGTCCAGGCCACCATGACTTTAGGCAATGAGGGACAAGAGAGCTTATTTTGGACACTGTCTTGGACTTCGCCACTCATGTAAACCTCCAGACAGAACTTAGTATGAGAGTGTATATATGGAAGAAGATGAGGACCATGTGGGAGTGTTTTGGTTTTAATTGTGGTCATTTGTGTGGTAGTTGGAAGATATGACTGGGTACACCTGGGCTGAACTCTGGTGTGATTCCCCTTAAAGACTGAGTTCTGGAACTGACTTAGAGAAGTGTTATCATGAAATATGTTGGGATTTCAGTTGGTCACGCATGAGAGTCGCCCTTGGAAACCGAGATCTAGGCTCAGGTTTGCTTTCCACAGAGCACTGGGAATCTCAGCCAGGATATCACATGGTTTTATTCTGAAAGACATGGCAGCCATATTTGAGAGTCAAAACACAAATGGACCTCACATTGTAGACAGCAATAGCCCTGGCTTCCTGTGAAATTTTGGCCACTCTTTGGAAGCCTTGCCTGTGAGATTTCTCCAGAGCTTTCATTGAAATGAGCTTCCTCACCATTTAATTGTTCCTGAATGAAGTTAAACACACAGTGCCTCCAACATCATTCTTGAAAAATGGCTAGATAAATACCATGAAATTTTTGAAATTCCCATGACCATGAAAATGGTGTAGAACAGAGATGCCAGTAAGCTGGAGCCTGATGTGAAGTGGGCCTAGAAAAGTCGTGTGCAGGTGTGTGATAAAATATCTGTGGTGGGGCCATGTGGATCTGCCATTGGCTTCCAAATGGCTTGTGACTGACATGGTGCACCCAGCAGACCCTTCTATGTAAAGGCATCTTGTTATATGGAGAGTTTTCAGGGCAATGTTCAGAATCAGATTGGTATGGTCAAGGATGGGATTGAAGCCTGGTTGGTGCATTATCCTGCAGACCCTGACACACCACACGTGACAGAACTCCCTTTAGCACTGTGTCCCAGTTGAACTCCTTGTATTTTGTGAAGCAAATACCAAACTCACATTGCAGCAGCAAGAAACACATCGACAAGTGGAGGATTGCCGGATGGCTTTACAGTCCACACGGAAAGATTTTCCCCCCAGTGGCCACAGTTTACCTACAAAGAGAGAATTCAGCACTGCTGCCTCATGTTCATTAGAAAATAAGAAACCATGTCCTCCAGGTCACTTAGATACATACCTAGCTTTGATGGTCTCTCTACAAAAAAAGCTAAAACTCCTGACAACAACAAATAATTCAAGTGCCCAAACTCAGAGGCAGTTTCACCAGAAGTCTTTAGTCCAGCAGAGCTCCATTTTTGTGGAGTATTTACCTGTCCCTTACTTTTGGAAACTCCTCTGCCACCTTCAAGGTTGTGAACTCTTGAGCATATTACATTCCAGATATGTATTCACAGATTTTCTAACTCTTCCACTCTAATTGTGTTTTACTTGGGGTGAAGGTAAAGTCAAGGCATTGTTCTGGATTAGAGTGCGAAGATTTTTGTGAAGCACATATTTACATACACATTGGATTCATTTTCCTATTTTCCATTCAAAATGCTGAATGCCTGACACTAACCCATACCCTACTAGACTCTGACTACTAATTCTAATATGATGGATAAAAATAACCCAAACCGAATAGAAATACAAGCAGTTTAGACGAGGCATAGTGTATTGCTGGACTTGCCTTTTGCATTATACAGGGTAGGAATTATAAATCTAGTCAATATTTTGTTGAAATAGTTCTCCATGTGTTTTTAAAGTTAACAAATAGATGAATTCCTTTCTGCATTTCTCTGTAGCCAATTCAGCACATGTAATTTCATATGCACATATTGAATCGTACCTGTTATCACATATACATTCTTGTGAGGTGGCTGACTTTGCAGATACAAATTGGGAGAAGAGATCACTCCACCTAAACACAGTTGGAACTGAAAATTCAACCTATGGGTGAGCTTCATAGATGAACAACATGATAAATAAAATCATGTTCAGTATAATGAATATTTTTGGATCAGTGGATGATATTCATTTCATGATGAATTTCGATTTCCATATATATTGCTACTTTTTAATGTCTCTGTGTGTGTGTGTGTGTGTGTGTGTGTGTGTGTGTATACACTCTCCAAGTTTTTCATAATATTAAATATATGGGTCTTAATGTACACTCCCTAAATTCATTCGTATTCATGTATGTGGATTTATAATCAAATATTCAAGAGATTATTCTCAGAAATATTCATCCACCTAAAATACATATTTGTTTCCTAGAACTAAAAACTAACTTCTGTGAATGGTGCATACGAATCCTAATATTTCTACAGTAACTGACCCAGTTTAACACCAATGCAAGTAGATATTTATGGAATGTGATGTGTATTTTGATGTTCATTTTTAGTCAACACTTGTACATTACTATTTCTTCAGTTTATGCACATCATAAGATATATATTTCATACACAAGTTAGCAAATTTATAGGCATTTGTTTCACTTTCAATAACTTCATTCTTCAGAACACATGTATTCCTCCATGTTTTTTGACAAGACTTTTCATGAGACTTCTTTCTAAACACATTATATTCGATTTCCATAATCACTTTTGAAGCAAAACTCACACACTCTTCATGATGAAATATCACCCTAATATTACCATTAGAAGTATAACTGATTGGAATGAATGATTTAATATCAATATAAGATTTTCTGTATATTTTCAGATATCAACTCAGTCCATTATTTAAAGCAGACCAATTATATTATTTATTCACAGTATGGTCTATTCTTGCATTATCTCTATATTCTTAGACAGATACTACACCACATTCTACCCCCAATACTCATTTATACGTCTTCAAAATATTGTTCCCAGAAATGGTGGAAGAAATACTCATGTCACGTGATCTACATATACATTTTATCACAGTAATATTCTGGAAAATAAAGCAAAGGTCACACTTATGATTGTACCAAAGCCTAAATTTAAAGTGAGCATTGATTTCTAAAAACATCCATGTCCAGGTTGCCTAATTCTCTCAAATGTCAATCCAATTGTTGACTACATACTTGTTTCTTTCTAAGATTATATATTCAAACTCAACCCTGTTGAAAATGTCTAATCCTATCACTCACTTTAAACTTTGCCTGATATCCTAATGTCTCTATTGATATAGGCTTTCCTTCATAATTTCCCAGTTCATCATTTTGACTGTTCATTTGTGCTGACATTTACATTCACTCTCTACCTGAAACCCAATTGCTAAATAACTTTTGGTCCAAATCCTATACTCACTTTTCTTTCTGAATCTACCGACTATCTCCCAAATCCTACTGACTATCCTTTTTTGAATGGATGTTCTCTTCGACATTCAATCATTCAAGGTACAAGGTCCGATGCCATTGTGCATTGATTTATCTGAGACATCGGTGCAGGACATAATTCAAAGCTAAGTCTCCCAATCAAGGGCCCAATCCCTTTCTGGGCTTCAAATATTACTTAGATTTCTGTTTTCATACATATATTTCACCTCTATATTTTTATAAATATTGCAGATTTCCAATACCATTATTCATCCAGCAAAATGATTCCTAACCCAAATCAAACAAGTAATTAACCCAAACCACATACTATTCCCTCATTCTAACTTTATAAAAGAGCAGGGAAAGTCTTGGTCTTACAATATAGGAATGTAGGGGATATATCACCTGCTGAAAACCTCAAAGGTCCATGCAGAAATAATCCCTGGAGAAGATGTAGGCAGCTATTAAGGACCTGAGAGAGCAAAAGTCATCTTCCATGGAAAACAACCCTGTCTGGAGAGGGGTTGTTTCTGACTCAGTTTCTCTGTTCCTAATGTACAGAAGATGGACCAATCCAGGCCTGTGTGGAGAGCTGTTCACGGGTGCCTATGGGTGATATACTATTCTAACTGGTGAGAGTGTCACGGGAAATAGGGACAGCATCTATCTCATGGGACCCTTGAAAGCAACTGTTAGGAAAAAGTGGTTGCAAAGGCAGTGACCTCATTCAGTTCCTGAAGGAAGTGACCTCATCTCTATTACTTGGTGATGGAACTCTCTGAACTTGTGATCCAGGAATCCAGGCACCCAGAGCCAGTCCTAGTCCCAGTCCCAGTGGGCTCACTTGTTTGGATATTCCAAGGACAGAGTCAGTCTTTCTTGGTATCTATTGATGTGAAGATGGCCAAATGCCAGGAAAGCTTTGAAGACTGGCCTTTCCAGAGAAAGCAAGTAGTGGCTTACCACGGGCTCCTGACAATTTCACAGAGTTGGCCAAAGAGACCAGATCTGAGACAGGACAGGCCATTTTGGAGGTACATAGTAAGGCTCACCAGTGAGAGTACACTCCGAATAGTCACAGACCTACTTGGGGGAAGGCGATGCCTTTGTGGTTTTTGTTGTGTGTTTGTGGTTTTATCTCATGTTCTGAGAAAAGGTAAGAAAGGTGGTTTGTTTGGTTTGGAGTGAACCGTTTCTAGTAAGTGATTGGACAAGGCAAGTGTTTCCATGTCTGTGTATCCCAATGTGTCTGTTGTTGTAGACATTAGAAAAGAGAATGCATCAATGTATGGGTCCTGTCTAGTAGAAAGCTTCCCAGCATCAATCCTGCCCAATTTATGAATGGACTGTGGCTTGCATTATCGAAGGGCAACACCTACAAACTTCCTTAGTTTCTGTTTTCTTCCTGAATTCTGGCTACACTCAAGAATAGGCTCATGGTTTTGTGTTCAAGATATTTACCACCTCCAAGCTCTGTGATATGGCCATGTACTGGATAGCTGAAGGGAATGGCGAGCATCTCAGAAAACTCAGATATCAGTGTGACCAGTAAAGTCTCAGTGGAGAAACCCTGCTATGGGCCTTTTGCTTACCTATTGTTCTTTTGCCCTGAATGTCACGAAGGGCTTTGCCTCACGCCACACATTTGTGAAGCCTGAAGAAACCAGTTTTCAAATGGAAATGAGTGGGCATCACCTGTGGCTCTTTGCTTAACTGCTTTGGAAAGGGATGTGTCTTAATCAGTCTCTTGGCCCTGTGTGAGGCTGTGGCTTAGATTACCAACACCTGGTGGATGTAAAGAAAGATCCCATGTGTGCATACAAAATCAAAATGGCAAAAATTGCAGTCATTGTAGATGAAGTCTCTCGCCTTTCTCTGTAAGGTTCCTGACCTCCATCAAGTGGGAATAGGGATCCTTTGGGTCAAATGAATTCTTCAAAACCATGCAGAGGCTAGTCCATAGGTGCTTCGGTTTTTTCTTGACTCCATTTCACATAAAGAATCTAAATGCCAAAGTCAGAATGCCTCCAATTGGAGAAGTGGAAAAGTATTAATGGCAGACCTGTTTGATCACTCCTGGTTCACAAGAAGGGTGTCCAGGCCACCGTGAATTTAGTCACACACACACACACACACACACACACACACATATATATATATATATATATATATATATATATATATATACTCTCCAGATTTTTCAAAATATGAAATATGTGTCTTATTTTACACTCACCAAATTCATTCATATTCATATACGTAAATTTATAATCAACTTTCCAAAGATTATTCTTAGAAATATTCATTCACCTGAAAAACATATTTCTTTCCTATACTGAAAAGTAACTTCAGTGAATGATGCACACAAATCCTAATATTTCTACAGTACCTGACCCAGTTTAACATCAATGCAAGTAGATTCCAATCGGACATGATGTGTATTTTGACGTTCATTTTTATTCAACACTGGTAGATTACTATTTCTTCAATTAATGCACATCATAGGATATATATTTCATCCACAAGTTAGAAAATTTATAGGCATTTGTTTCACTATCAATCAGTTCCTGCTTCAGAGCACATGCATTCCTCCATGTTTCTTGACTGGTCTTTTCATGAGAAAAGGGATGGACAAGGCAAGGTAAGGCAACTAAGATAGCACCGAAGACACGGAAACAGTCCTATTTGGTTACAACCGGATTTAGAGGGCATTGCTTCTTTTGTAATCATTTAATCCCCTGCACCCCAAGTTTAAATTGTTTCAGAATTTTGTACCCAACATGTAAGGTAGGGGCTCAGAAGTTCACAGTCTGCAGAAGTTCATAAAAAGCAGTTTTTGTTTCTGTTGTTTTTTCTCTGATCTGGGCAAGTTAACATTTTAAGGACACCGGGAATGGGGCAGAGCTATTTTCTTCTCTTTTTTTTTTTCTCTCTGCCAGCTGTTACCATGAGGCCCAGTTGGTAACTTCTTTATCTTAGAAATGTAGCCATCTCTGTGAAGCCCCAGCTCAAGCTCAGAGGCCTTGTTTACATATTGCCAGCATTGTGACTGACTCTTTCCAAACACATTATTTTTGATTTCCATAATTACTTTTGTAGCAAAACTAACATATCTTCATGATAAACCGTAACCCTAATATTAATATTAGATGTATCATTGGTTGGAATGAATGATTGTATATCAATATAAGATTTCTTATATATTTTCAGATATCTATTCAATCTGTTATTTAATGTGGAACCAGTTATATTATTTATTCACTTATGGTCTATTCATGCATTATCTCTATATTCAATGACACAGTGTACACCTTTTTGTACCCCCAATACCCATTTATATGTCTTCAAAATATTGCTCCCAGAAATAGTGGAAGAAACACTCATGTCACCACATCTACATATACATTTTATCACAGTAGTATTCTGGAGACAAATGTAAAGGTCACACTTGTGATTGTACCAAAGCCTAAATGGAAAGTGAGCATGGATTACAAAAAACATCCATGTCAAAGTTGCCTAATGCTCTCAAATGTCAATCCTATTGGTGACTACATTTTGTTTCTTCTCAAGATTATATATTCTAACTCAATTCTGTTGAAAATGTCTAATTGTATCACTCACTTTATACTTTGCCTGATTTTGTAATGTCTTTATTGATATCTGCTTTCCTACATATTTTCCCCACTTCATTATTGTGACTGTTCACATGTGCTGACATTTACATTCACTCTCTAACCGAACCCCTATTGCTAAAGATATTGTTTTCCAAATCCTATACTCACTCTTCTTCCTAAACCTACCAACTATCTTCTTAATCTTACCGACTATCCCTTTATGACTGGATTTTCTCTTCTACATTCAAACATCCAAGTAATGTTCCTGCAAGCGTTGGAGGAAGAGATCACCAAGAGAGTGTCTCATGCAACAACAAGGGGTTAATTGGGGGTCCAGCAAGCTGGGGCTCAGAGCTCACATGAATAGAGCAGAGAGCCCTGAGAACAGATTAAGCAGAGCTTATATACTTTCCTTGGAGAGGGCAGGGACGGAAATTTATTGATGGGTCAGAGCGAGTGGGCGGTTAGTGTGAAAGTGGGTGAGGGAATACATTCTGCAATTTGGCAGTTGGGGACAGCACAATCTGGGAACAAGATTACAAACAGTTCTCAAGATTTCAACAGTGTTTTGTTAAGCATACAGAAAAACAGGAAGTTACAAGTACCTTTTTTATTAACCTTTCATTCCGCACATCTTCTTCTTGCTACTTTTAATCATAAAAGTGATTATTGGGGCGTGTCACATTCTATGTCTGCTAGTGGGGTATTACCATAAGTTTAACTTGTCCAATTTGAGCTTGGAGTAAAGAAATTACATGGTTGAGCAAACAGAGTTTTATAGTTAGAAATAATATGAGGATTATTATTGGACAGGCCAGGGTTGATAAAAGCGTAGATAACCAGGGGGACTGTGTGAACCAAGACTCAAACCACCCTTTTTGGGCCTCTCTCTCTCATTGACGCTTTTCAAGGCATCCTTTTATTTTACTCATAGGTTTTTTTTACAACCTCAGTATGGTCGGCATCAGAACAACATTCTTATATCAATGCAGCACAAAGGCCCCCTTCTCTCATGAAGAGGAGGTCCAACCCTCAACTGGTGTGTAAAACAAATTCAGATACAGATGTTAAAGATTCCTGCAAAGCTGTGATGGAGGTTTCTATTATCTTTAAGTTTTGGTCTCTTGTTGCTTCTATTTGGGTCATTTGTTGTGTACCATGGAGCAGGGCAGTGGTTCCTGTGATTAGCCCTGCCGCAACTCCAATTCCTAATATGATGGCTAAAGTGAGGGATATATGTTCCCAGTGGAACCGGGTTGTATGCCCCCCTGTTTGAACTTCAAATGAACCTGGGTCATTATAGAGCAATCTGGGACACATCTTCACCATTACACAATTAATCAAATCTGTTGACCATTTCATGAAAACATAAACAATGTTTAAGTATATAGAATTATACTGTTGTAGGGACGGACAAGGCACGGCACTTAAGATAGCACCAAAGACAGGGAAACAGTCCTATTTGGTTGCAACCGGATTCAGAGGGCATTGCTTCTGTTGTAATCAATTAACTCCCTGAACCCCAAGTTTAGGTAGTTTCAGAATTTTGTACCCAACATGAAAGAGAAGAGACTCAGAAGTTCACAGTCTGCAGAAATTCAAAAAAAGAAGCTTTTTTTTTCTGTTTTCTCCTCTATTGTGGTCAAGTTAACTTTTCAAGGACACCTGCGAGGCAGAGAGCTTTTTTTTTTTTCCTTTTCTTTTATGCCCCTGCCAACTGTTACCATGGAGCCCAGTTTGTAACTTTTTATCTTAGAAATGTAGCCATCTCTGTGAAGCCCCAGCTCAAGGCCAGAGGCCTTTTTCACACATTCTGTGAAAAACTATTAAGGGGGTGTGTAGCTTAGGAGTGCTGATTTTTCCAGCCAGTAGCCAAGTAGAACAGGGCAACAGAAAAAGAGGAAGTTAATCTACACTGAACTCATTTATAGAGACTCTTTTGCTGAAAGTCCTAAAGTCAGCCATGGTGAAGACTTCTGGAGAAGTTCAGTGAAGATTTTTCTGTGGGCCTGGTACAGAGGGGGAAGACGGGGAAGGCGGGGGGTGAGAGCAGCTCCATGGATCTGAGAATAAGGAAGGAGAAATGTAAAAGAATAATGGGAAAGGGTTTTGGGATTTTCCTAGCAACATAAATTGAGCAGTAGAACCGGTAGAGCAGAAAGGAAGACAGGAGTGAGTATCCCAAAAAGCCTGTGAGGGACTTTAAATTCTTAGTAACGTGTTTTCAGTGATGACAAAGCAACTTTAAAGGCCATTTTCATTACATCTTCGATAGGGGTCTGAGGGTTCTCCTAAGCTGGTTTGAGCTTTGGGTTAGGTGGTAAGAGGATCTGGTGGGACCCGGTGTGGGCACTGACAGGAAAATAGAGAAGTGAGTGGGTGGATGGGTACCTCAGTACCTGCTACCTCAGCAAGGGGGCAAGGCTCTGAGAACCGGCAGAGATTTCGGTTTTTGATCTAGTAATTGGAGAAGAGAAATCAGGTTTGCTGAGGTGGGACTGACAGCAGAGAGTATGGAGCAGAAGGCTGAGTTTGAGGAACTATTGGAGAAGCATAGTTCAGGATGTGAGCGAAAGAGGAAAAAGGCCTTCACATAGGGGAATTTCCTTTCACCCTTTTGAGCACTTGCAGAAGTTAAAAAGGTCACACAGAATTTGAGGATCTAGAGACTCCTCTGGGGGCCATCAGTTTGGGTTGTCTAAGTGGTAATATGGCCAATGCTGTGTACTGAATTTGATGAGGATTTTGGGTTCCACCAGGTAGCCCCTGTATGCTCAAATCCCCATGACTTACAGAAGAAGTCGGCTTTTCCCCCACACAGCCATGGCGGTTTGTGGCTTTGATAGTATGCCAGGCAAACATACTAATATAGGCTACCCAACCTGCATCTGGCTTGCCTGTCCCTACAACCATAATGTTTGTTTCCATTATCTATGGTACGGAAAGGATTTAATGGAATTTTAATGGGATCCTCTTCATCAGGGATATTCTAATAGGAAAGACTTATAGCCAGCTGACAAATGTCTGGGTGGAGAGATGGCCACAAGGTCCCTAAGGGGGCTGTATGCAAGATAGACCATACTTCTTGTCTAGTAGGATTTGTGATCAGCCATCGCTGCTGAAGGGGCTGATGAGCGTTAGGACTACGGGTGGCCAAGGAGAGAGTCTATAGCCTTACCCACGTGGCGAATATGCAATTTGAAAGGGTTAACAGTCTTTTCCAGTTTCCAGCCAGAGTCTGGACATGGCACAGGCTTGAGATGAGAGGCATGGATGCAGGAAGTGATTCCCTCTACTTTTACTGCTGTAGGTGCTATAAGTAGCACCTGGAATGTTCCTTTCCAGTGGGGTTCCAGGGATGACACCTGATGTCATCTTATTCAGAGGAAGTCTCTTTCTTGATATCAACGTGGATTCCCCTCGTCCCCAGGTTGGAAGCCAGTAGCCACCTGTTTATACAGGTATAGCTGAGTTCTTAAAAGAGATTTAAGTCTGTCAAGCAAGGGTGTGTGGAAGGGATCCTTAGGTCTTAGAGTCGGGGTTAGGTCTCTTAGTGGAGGAGGGGCCCCATAGAGAATTTCATAGGGGGTGAGGTTACACAAGGAAACAAAGGGAGTATTTCTTGCATGAAACAGTGCATAAGGCAGGAGCATAGTCTAATCTTTTATGCCGGTCTCTAAGCTTAATTTCGTTAAGGTCTCTTTAATGGTTCTATTTATTTTTTTTATGTGTCCTGAGCTCTGGGGTCTATAAGCGCAATGTAAATTCCAATTAATCCCTAGGGTCCTGGCTAACCCCTGATTTTCCTGGCCCATGAAGGCTGTTCAATTATCAGACCATGTTACATTAGGCAGGACATGTCTTTGATAAATATCTTTCAGGATCTTCTTGACCACAATTTGTGCCGGTTTTCTTTTCTTTCTTTTTTTCTTTTTTTTTTTTTTTTGGTGGGAAAGGCTTCAATCCATCCTGAAAATGTATCTACAAAGAATAGGAGATATTTAAGTCCATACCTTGCTGGCTTAATTGCAGTAACGTCCACTTCCCAGAATTGTCCTGGTCTGGTTCCTCATAGGTGCTTTCCTGCAGGAAGCTTGGAAGGGTAAGCATTAACCAATTGACAGAACTGACAGGCTTTTGTTACCCATTCAATTATTTCCTTTCACTGTGAGTGAGTTAGTCTAAAACTCTGTTCTTGATCCTACAGTAATGCCTGCAGTTTTTTTGAACCAAGTTGATTGAGTTGATGTACATTTTTAACGTAGTGTAGGGCTTTCTGAAATTGCAGCCTGGGCTCAGTGAAGTTGAGGAGTTCAGTGTTAGTGTTCTTAGATGTTATCAAAAGCTTGCTGGTGCTCAAGGGTCCATTGGAATTGGGCATTCTCATTTAACAGCTGGTATAAAGGAGGAGCCAAGAACACAAACCCAGGTCCATAACCTGCTAAAGCCAGCAGTCCCAAGAAACTCTCTATGTTGTCTCCTGTTAAATGGGGGTGGTATCTGCACAACGGTTTGTTTCCTGGGCTCAGTGAGCCATCATTTACCGTGCCTAAGGGAATACCCCAGGAAGATTACTTCTTGCAGGCAAATTTGGGCCTTTATGTCCGAAGCTCTCTACCCGAGTTGAGCAAGCTCAGATAATAGTGCTTGGGTCTCAGACTCACAGTTTTCTTTGGTGTTGGCTGCCAGTAGCTGGACATCCACATATTGAAGCAGAATGACTTCAGGGTGCGTAGTTCTGAAGTTGTTGAGATGTCTGTGAAGGGCTTCATCAAAGAGAGTGGGGGAGTTTTTGAACCCCTGTGGGAGTCTAGTCCAAGTTAGTTGACAAGACGTTCCAGTTTCTGGGTCTATCTACTCGAAAGCAAACAGCAACTGATTATCTTTATGCAGAGGCAAGCAAAAGAAAGCATCTTTTAAGTACAGAACAGTATACCATTTTCACTCGGCCACAGCAAAGAGGTTATTGGGGGTCCAGCATGCTGGGGCTCAGAGCTCACTTGAATAGAGCAGAGAGCCCTGAGAACAGCTTTAACAGAGCTTACATACTTTTCTTGGAGAGGGCAGAAAGGAAAATTTATTGATGGGTCAGGGCGAGTGTGCGGTTTGCGTGCACCCGGGTGAGGGAGTATATTCTGCAGTTTGGCAGTTGGGGACAGCACATTCTGGGAACAAAATTAGCAAACAGTTCTCAAGATTTCAACAGCGGTTTGTTAATCACACAGAAAAACAGGAAGTGACAAGTGCCTATTTAATTAACCTTTCACCAAAGCAAAATGGAAAGTGAGCATGGATTACTAAAAACAACCATGTCCAGGTTGCCTAATGCTCTCAAATGTCAAACCAAATGGAGGCAACATATGTCTTTTTTCCTAAGATTATATATTCAACTTCAACCATGTTGAAAATGTCTAACCCTATTACATTATACTTTGCCTGATTTCCTAATGTCTCTATTGATATCTGCTTTCCTACATATTTTCCCCAGTTCATCATTGTGACTGACTCTTCATATGTGCTCATATTTACATTCACTCTCTACCCAAAACCCTATTGCTAATTAAACTTTCGTCCAAATCCTATATTCACTCTTTTTCCTAAACCTACTGACTACCTTCCTAATCCTGCCGACTATTCCTTTTTGACTGGATGTTCTCTAGGACATTTAATCATCCAAGGTACAAGGTCCTCTGCCATTGCACATCAATTTATCTGAGATATCTGTGCAGAACATAATTCAAAGCTATGTATCTCACTAAAGGGCCCAATGCCCTTCAGGGCTTCAAATCGTACCTAGATTTCAGGTTTCCTACTTATATTTCACCTATATATTCTTGTGAATATCGCAGGTTCCCAATACCATTATTCATCCCGCAGAATGTTTCCTAACCCAAATAGAATATGTTATTAACCCTAACCATACACTGTTCCCTCAATCTAACTTCACAAAAGAGCAGGGACAGAGTTGGTCTTACAATTCAGGAATGTAGGGGATCTTCCACCTGCTGAGAACCTCAAAGTTTGATGCAGAAATGATCCCTAGAGAAGATGTAGCAGCTATGAAGGACCTGAGAGAGCAAAAGTCATCTTCCATGGCAAACCACCTGTTCAGGATGAAGTCATGTGTCTGAATCAGCCTCTCTCCTACTGATATAAAGAAGATGGACCAAACCAACCCTGTGTGGAGAGCTTCTCCTGGGTGTCTACGGTTGATATACCATTCTAACTTCTGAAAGTGTCACAGGAAGTAGGGGCAGCCTCCATCTCAACGGACCCTTGGAAACAAGTGTTAGGACAAAGTGGTTGCCAAGGCAGTGACCTCATTCCCTTCCTGTTGGAATTGACCTACCTCACTTCTTTGGTAATGTAACTCTCTGAACTTGGGATCCAGGAAGCCAGGGACACAGAGCCAGTCCCAGTCCCATTCCCAGTGGACTTACTTGTTTGGATTTACCAAAGAGAGAGTCTGTCTCTCTTGGTACCTAATGGTTTGAGGATGACAAAATGCAAGTAGAGCTCTGAAGATGGGCCTTTAATGAGAAAGCAGGTAGTGGTCAGCACAGGCTTCATACAACTTCACAGAGATGGACAAGGAGACCAGACCTGACACAGGACAGGCCATTTTGGGGGAACATAGTATGGCCCACCAGTCAGAGGACACTCTGGATAGTTACAGACTTACTTGGGGGAAGGAGGTGACTTTTTGAGTGTGGGTGTGAGTTTGTGGTTTTGTCTCATGTTCTGAGAATAGGTAGGAAAGGCGGTTTGTTTGGTTTAGAGTGGACTGTTTCTAGAAAGTCCTTTGACAAGGCGAGTGTGTCTGTGTCTGTGTATCCCACTGTGTCCTTGGTTGTACACATTAGAAAACAGAATAGATCAATGGATGTATCCTGTCTAGTAGAAAGCTTCCCAGCATTCATCCTGCCCATTTTAGGAAAGGACTGCTGGTTGCTTTTCGATGGGCAACACCCACTATCTTCCTAAGTTCCATTTTTCTTCCTGAATTCTGGCCACTCTCCAGAATAGGCTCATGGTTTTTTGTCCAAGATATGTACCACATCCAAGCTCTGTGACATGGCCATGTACTGGATAGCTGAAGGGAATTGCAAGCATCTCAGAAAACTCAGATATCATTGTGACTAGTAAAGTCTCAGTGAAGAAACCCTGCATTGGGATTTGCTGACTTATTGTTCTGTTACCCTGAATTCAGGAAGGTCTTTACCTCAGGCCACCCCTTTGTGAATTTTGAAGAAAACAGTTTTCAAATGGAAGTGAATCGGCATCACCTGTGGCTCTTTGCTTAACTGCTTTGGAAAAGTATGTGTCTGAATCAGCCTTGTGGCTCTGTGTGAGGCTGTGGCTTAGATTATCAGCGCCTGATGTATCTAAAGAAAGATCCAATGTGTGCATCCAAAAGCAAAATGGCAAAAAGATCAGTCATTGTGGATGAAGTCTCTCGCCTTCCTCTGTAAGTTTCCTGACTTCCACCAAGTGAGAATAGGAATCCTTTGGCTCAAATGAGTTCTTTAAAGCGCTGCAAAGTTGCTTTGGTTTCCTAATTACTCCAAATCACATAAGGAATCTAAACCTGACAGTCAGTAGGCCTCAAATTGGAGAAGCAGAGCAGTATTAAAGGAAGAACTATGTGATCAATCCTGGTTCACAGGAAGGGTGTTCAGGCCACCCTGAGGTTAGGCAAATGACGGGCAAGGGATCTTATTTTGGACACTCTCTTGGGCTGTGCCATTCATGGAAACCTCTAGCCAAAGGGTATAATGAGTGTATATATGTAAGAAGATGAGTGCCATATGAGAGTGTTTTGGTTATAATTGTGGTCATTTGTGTGGCGGTTGGAAGAGATGACTGGGTCCACCTGGTCTTGAACACTGGTGTGATTCTCCTCAGAGACTGAGTTCTGAAACTTACCTCAGAGAAGTAATTGCTTTGGAAAGACATGTGTCTTAATCAGGCTATTGGTCCTGTGTGAGGCTGTGGCTTAGATTATCAGCAACAGACGGATCAAAAAAAAGATCCCATGTGTGCATCCAAAACCAATATAGCCAAAAGAGCAGTC